>NC_054377.1:153303793-153533793 GCF_017654675.1 Xenopus laevis | reverse complement strand
ATATATATTAATATATTAGGGGGTTGGACGGAACCTCAAGTTTTATTCTCAGGCCCCAGAATTTGTCCATTGCCTCGCGGTGTCTGATTTTAACCCCTCCAGAAAAATAGTAGAAATAAGTAAAAAGTCAAATAATGTGCTGGAAATAAAACACAGCAAATAATCAAGGTTTTCATTTAATGAAAAAAATAAAACCAACACATTTTAATGGTCGGCACCTCCAGGTCTGTTTTGTATTTTTTGCAGAAGGTTCTTTTGTTTCACTGGAGCAACGAGATTCTATTAGAGAATTGACCTGTAATGTATCAGCCGGGAATGTTCTATAGAAGGAGAAACTCAGACACACGTTTGTTGCCCTTTGTAACTTTCAGTCTCTCTGGGACAATATAAGAATATATGATATATATATATGTATGTGTGTGTATATAAAGCATATATATATATATATATATATATATATATATATATATATATATATATGTGTGTGTGTGTGTAATTGTATTGGCACAAACAACGCACATTCCCCTTTAACTCCACAACACTCCATGATAATTCTTATTATTTTCCTTACATTGTGCTAAAACTTATGATATATATATATATATATGTGTGTGTGTAAGTACAAACGCTCCTGTGTGTTATTTGTCCCATTTACTAAACACTTCAGCAGAGTCAGGAAAGAGTTAAACAAGTTGACACATTTATCAAGGCAAATTGATGAGACAATGGCCTGTAAATGGGGTGTTAAAGTTCAGCCGCAGCAGCACTGGGTTCTAACACTCCCCTAATTCATTAATTAATGTTTGGCCTCTTTTTTTCACCGGAACGAACTGTACCAGGAATATTTGGAATTTTTCACAAGTAAAAAAGGAGATCACTCCCCGTAGCATGAAGTTGTTTGGGAATGGGGGGGTTCCGTCTTTCTTTGCTGTTCTGGTTATTTCCCATCCAGTCCATCCAGTGTCATTGCTGCTTGACCCTAATTTAGTCTCATTTAATGTTCCATTGGAAACCGCAGGGAACATTTAGGAATAATGGGATATGGGCAGGGGAAAAGCTGATGGGCGAATTTGACCTGTTTCGTTTCGCCAAAAACTCGCCACCGGCGAAATGTTGCCAACGCCCATTAAAGTCTATCGCCATCAAAAAAATTTTGACGCGCGGCAATGTTTTTATTTTTTGACGCACGTCTCCATACTCCATACAAGTCTATGGGCATCATTTCCACAGGTAACAAGGTGCAAAAATTCGCCCATCCCTAGTCACACGAGATTCTGCAAATAAAACGTCTTTATAGATGGTGGGTAGCGCTGAGCACATTTTTTCAACAGACAGGAATTCCGCATTTCACCTTTGGAAATGTTTTTTTGAAACTGCGCCAAAAATTTGGTGCAAAAAAAAAAAATTGCCACACAAAAAAAGTCACCACAAGAAAAAACACCCACTGACTTTAACGCATTTGGTAAAAAAAAGTCACCTAGACCATAAGGGGGTTATTTAGTAAAATACGAATTTATCTCATTAATTAAAAACAAGACCAAAGCCCATACCTGATTTTACCTTATTTATTATTAAAACAGCTCAATTTAATCAGTTCGGGTAAAAACCAGAGAAAATCGAGAGAAAACTAGAATCATGTGATTGTTTCTGGCTTTTTTTTCCCTAAATTGCTAAATTTTTTAGGGCTTTTTTCCAAAAAGGCAGAATTTTTCGGATTTTTGGTTGAAAAGCCAGAAATGGTCGGATTTTATGGCAAATTTCAGCAGAGACAACGGAAACTTCCAAATAGGACAGGGACGTCTGACATTGAATTATACACAACTCGGCAGGGCTCACTTGGTGGATTTTGGGATTCGGCCTTTTTGCAGCATCGGCCTTTAATAAATCTCTAAAAATTCGAGTTTTAAAAAAAAACTGAAAAATGTGAGTTTTACCCCAAAAAGCCATGACCTAAAAGTCACTGAGCCAAAAAACTCACGGCGAGATAAAATGCCCATTAACTTTAATGCATTTGGAGTGAGGGAAAAAAAAAGTAATTCGTATAAAGTGTCGCATGTTGAAAAAAACGATTTCTTGCCTATTGACTTCAATGCGTTTTGCTAATTTTTCAGCTGTTTTTCAGTGAAGCAAAATGTGACGGATTTACTCATCACTAATAGTGGGAAAGAGCTTCTATTGAAATAATATTATTTACTTCTCCTTTATTATTAGACACGAGCGAAAGGAACAAAGAAACAGAAACATTTCGAAAAATCCCATAAATTCCAATAAATTCTCCTGTTTTCTTGCTACAACATCAACTACTCGCACTTTATTTCTTGTGTCAGTTTTCCTCGAGTGACTGAGAATATATTTATATATAAATGTTGCAATATAATGACTTGTGCCGCAGCTCATAGGCTTTTACTCAATGGATTTATGAAGCTCAAGAAATAGGAAATCCAGAGCAGAGGGAAAACTGGAAAAAAATCACCAGAGAAAGAGAAATGATTTTTTTTAATTTTAAACAAGATTTTTCTATTCTCACAGTCTCATCCTTAAAGGGGTTGTTCACCTTTAAATGAATGTTCAGTGTGATGTAGAGAGGGATATTCTGAGACAATTTGCAATTGGTTTTCATTTTTTATTATTTGTAGTTTTTATTCAGCAGTTCTACAGCTTGTAATTTCAGCCATCTGGTTGCTAGGGTCCAAATTCCCCTAGCAACCATGCATTGATCTGAATAAGAGACTGGAATATGAATAGGAGAGGCCTGAATAGAAAGATGAGGAATAAAAAGTAACAATAACAATACATTTGTAGCCTTACAGAGCATTTGTTTTTTATATGGGGTCAGTGACCCCCATTTGAATGCTGGAAGAAGAAGAAGAAGAAGGCACATAATTTAAAAACGATAAAAATTAAATAATGAAGACCAATTGAATAGTTGGTTAGAATTGGCCATTCTATAAGATACTAAAAGTTAAGTTTAAATAAAAAACTCCTTAGTGTTCCTGTGGGTCACTGAGTTGAGGCACAAGATTAAACACAGACTTGCCCCAGTTCTTTGCCTCATCGTATTAATACCGTTTCCTCTTCTCCTCCCTGAATTCTATTTTAATTCTACATTTCCATTGACAAATTCATTGTGACATTTACACCCTGGACTTGCTCTTCCCCAAACCTTTCTCTCCCGGTGACTCTGCAGTCTAAGGGGCCTATTTACTAACATTCACATTTCTACCTTTTTCTCAAATCTAAAGATGTTTGTATTTTTGTTATTTCTCTAAAATGCACAAAATGTGAGATTTATAAAGCATAAAAACCACAAGTGAGGTCCTATAGAAATCAATGCAGGGTCGGACTGGACCGGCAGGACACCGGGAAAAAACCCAGTAGACCCCTGTCTCTTGTGGGCCCAGATCCTCATCCAGATCCGCAATTTCCAGGTGATTTCCTGCTGCGGGCGCCCAGAAAACGTATTGCGTGCACACGCCAGCACACAGGCGCACACACGCCACGTCACTCCCTGCCAGGGCCGCAGGAAAGTACAGGGCGCGGTTGCGCACAAGCGTACACGTCAGCAGCAGCAGCGCAGCAGGGGTGGCCGGGTAGGTCTGGAGGGGACCCTGGACAGCAGCCCCAGTGGACCCCAGTCCGACCCTGAGTCAATGGGAGCGGCGCTGACCCTATTGGTCCATTTTTTAGCCATTCAGACTTGTGGGGGCCTATTTATCAACAGTCTCATTTAAGAGGTTATTGAAACCGCAACTAAACTCACTTTCTCTAAAAACAGGAAAGTCATAAAATTTATTGATCCAAATATAAAAAGTACGAACGGAAAATAATGCTGACCTCTCTGAAAAAAATATGAATACAGGTATAAGATCCGTTATCCGGAAACCTGTTATCCAGAAAGCTCGGAATTACCAAAGGCTGTTTTCCATAGACTCCATTTCAACCAAATAATCTAAATTTATAAAACTGATTTCCTAAAACAGTCGCTTGTACTTGATCCCAACTAAGATATAATTAATCCTTATTGGAGGCAAAACCAGCCTATTGGGTTTATTTAGGGGCACATATATTAAGGGTCGAAGTGAATTTTTGAATTAAAAAACTTTGAATTTCAAAGTATTTTTTGGGTACTTTGACCATCGAATAGGCCAAATTCGACGTGCTGTCTCTGTAAAAAACTTCAACTTCGACACTTCAAACCTGCCGAATTGCTATGTTTGCCTATGAAGACCTCCTAGAACCTAGAGCCAAAATTTCACTAAGTTTGAAAAAGTCAAAGTT
Organism: Xenopus laevis; assembly: GCF_017654675.1. Classification (NCBI taxonomy): domain Eukaryota; kingdom Metazoa; phylum Chordata; class Amphibia; order Anura; family Pipidae; genus Xenopus; species Xenopus laevis. Next base: position 153,529,515 of record NC_054377.1, on the reverse strand, counting down.
TTTTTTTTTTTGAAAATTGATCGATCGATTAAATAGCTCGAATCAACGGACGGTCGACGATTTTACTTCGAACGAAAATGGCCAAAATAATTCAAAAAGAAAAGTTTGACTATTGAATTTGGCCTATTTGATGGTCGAATTTCGAAGTTTTTTAACTTCGAATCTCGACCCTTGATAAATCTGCCCCCAAATGTTTATATGATTTTCTAGTAGACTTATCCAAATTAAGGAAAGATCCTTTATCAAGGAAAACCTCAGGTCCCGAGCATTCTGGATAACAGGTCCCATACCTGTACCTCTAAAACCTCAGAAAATTCTATTGATTAAAAACTGTCCAATCAGCGGAGCTCCCACTGACTTCTATAGGACCTCGACAACTTAGTTAGAGTTGCATTAGAGTTTTTTGTGATTTTTACATTTAAAAAACCTTGAATTTTTAGAGCTTTTAAGAAAAACAGGAAAACCACCATTTTTTTTTAGATTTGTGGAAAAAATGGAAATTATTTTAGTAGTAAATCAGTCCCTAAGAGGTTTTTGGATTTTTGTTTTGCTAGTAATTGCCCAAAAAACTAGAACCATAACCCTCATTTTTAAAGGTTTTCAAGGTATTTAGTGCTTTTTTCATTTGTGCTTTTTATATTTGGAAATTATACAGCATTGATTTTAGAGAAATCCCCCATATGTAATAAAGGCAGTAAGTTTACCCAGGAGCAGTAACCCGTAGCAACCAATAAGATGTTTGCTTTTAAACAGGTGACCAGTCAATGTAACCTGCTCATTGGTTGCTATGGGTTACTGCTCCTGGGCAAACTTACAGCCTTTTATTACATAACCCAATATAAGCAGTAAAATGAGAGTGTTGATAAATGGGCCTTTATATGTCCAAGGGAGAAGAAGTGGGGACAGAGGGAGACGCGCCCCAAATAAAACTAAAACAACATCAGTTTCAGCTCAGCGGCTGTGGATTAAACAGAAAACCTTACGCACTTACTCAAAAATGAATAAAATCCTCAAATAAAAATATTCCTTTTTTTTTTTTACTTAAAAAGGAAGTCGGTAGGCGGAAAATATTGTGAAGTAGAAACTGTAGAAAGAACGATCCTCCTACTGAATGAATCATGTTTTCCAGGCAGAGAAGTCGCTCGGCTGTTTATAGGAATTCAATAGGCTCCCAAAAATCTGCTGCAAAAATTCAAATCGCTCCTGTAATAAATAAATCCCGGGATGAGTCTGTAGAGCCGCCGGAGCATTGTTTCGAGCAGATGTAACGATGAAAAGTGCGTCAGCCGTTCATTCGAATTATTATTAGAATTATTATTATTAGAATTATTCACATTATTATTCAAATTATTATTATTAGAATTATTATTAGAATTATTCACATTATTATTCAAATTATTATTATGAGGTTTATTATTAGAATTATTATTATTGGAATTATTATTATTATTATTATTATTAGATTTATTATTATGATTATTATTGGAATTATTATTATTATTATTATTAGAATCGTTATTAGAATTATTATTAGAATTATTCAAATTATTATTCAAATTATTATTATCAGATTTATTATTATAATTATTATTCTTCAAATTATTATTCAAATTATTATTATTATTAGTAGATTTTTTATTATGATTATTATTCAAATTATTATTATTATTATTATTATTATTATTATTAGAATCATTATTAGGATTATTATTATTATTATTAGAATTATTATTATTATTATTAGAATCATTATTAGGATTATAAGTGCTTTTAGCAGCAGAGAAATCGGGGGGCTTCAATGTGTTTATACAAATGCTGTGAACTCCACGTCACATGTTAATGGAAACAACATCATTTTCATGTCACAACTGTCAGCCGGCCCTGAAAAAACTCTAATAAACATTATTCCGACTTCCCAAAATGGATTTGCCGTCTGGCAGGTTTGTGTGGGACGCTGCCTGGGAAACATGCGATTGGTCTAAATGGGGAAAGAGCGGAGAAGAAAAAGCTTTTATTGGGGCTCATTTATCAGCGGGGAGTGACAGGCTGATCTAATCCTCATAGAAATGAGCCCCTCGCTAACAGCATCTTTGTTTACATCCCGGCCGATTTATTAAGTGTTTCCAGTCGCTGTTCCCTGTACAGAGTAAATTGTGACTTCACTTATTCACTTATTTGCCTAAATACAACTAGTAGTGCGGCAAGAAATAATTCATGAGTAATTGTTTCTCCCCGGGGAGCTCGGCCTGAGCCAAATCTCTGCTTGTTGCTTTGGCCAAAGGGGGTCGCTCAGTATTGTTTGCTTCCCCTTTAAATACAATGAGGCAACGGAAATCATAAAGGAAATGAATCTTGTGAGACAGGAAATGATTTGTTACAAAGTATCAATAACTATTTCATCTGCTCAGGAGTTTGAGCAAAAAAATAAAAAAAATCAACTTTGCAACATTTGTTGCGACTGTTTTGTTTTATTATCATTACAACATTTCTACACTATTTCCCATTGCTATTAACATAGTATTTTTTTCCCCTTATGTTTCTGGTAATATTATTTTTTTCTCAAATGGTATTTGTTATTTATTTATTTTTTTTGTTCACATTTATCATTTATTATTTAGAAGCAGAAGCAGCTTCATTCAAGGGGGACTTTAGAGCTGGTCACAGACAAAACTCACTCATTTGATAAATACACTTTTAACAATCTGAATAGAAAGTGGGTAAGTTTGTATCTACGGGTGTGGGACCTGTAATCCAGAACATTTGGGACCTGGGGTTTTCCGGATAAAGGGTCTTCCCATAGTTTGGATCTTCACCATACCTTAATGGGGTTCACCTTTAAGTAGTGATGGGCAAATAAATTTGGCAGGTGCAAATTTGCGGCGAATTTCCACTTTTCACCACCAGCGAATAAATTTGTGAAACTGACGCGGGCGTCAATTTTCGCAAAATGTTTCGCCATTTTGCGAATTTCCATCAAAAATTTCGCCCATCACTACCTTTAAGTTAACGTTTAGTAGGTTATAGAATGGCTAAGCAACTTCTCAATTGGTCTTTGTTTTTTCTTTTTTATAGTTTTTGAATTATTTGCCTTCTTCTTCTGACTCTTTCCAGTTTTCAAATAGGGGTCACCGACCCCATCTAAAAAATGCTCTGTAAGGCTACAAATCTATTATTATTGCTACTTTTTATTCCTCATCTTTCTATTCAGGCCTCTCCTGTTTATATTCCAGTCTCTTATTCAAATCAGTGCATGGTTGCTAGGGGAATTTGGACCCTAGCAACCAGATGGCTGAAATTGCAAACTGGAGAGCTGCTGAATAAAAAGCTAAATAAGTCAAAAACCACAAATAATAAAAAATGAAAACCAATTGCAAATTGTCTCAGAATATCCCTCTCTACATCATACTAACAGTTAATTTAAAGGGGAACAACCCCTTTAAGGGTCCCCTCCAATGTCACCCAGTAGTGACACCCAGTATAAACACCCAGTAGTGAAACCCAGTAGTGACACCCAGTATAAATACCCAGTAGTGACACCCAGTATAAATACCCAGTAGTGACACCCAGTAGTGACACCCAGTATTAACACCCAGTAGTGACACCAGTATAAACACCCAGTAGTGACACACAATATAAACACCCAGTAGTGACACCCAGTATAGACACCCAGTATAGACACCCAATATAATCACCCAGTAGTGACACCCAATATAAACACCCAGTAGTGACACCCAGTATAAACACCCAGTAGTGACACCCAGTATAAACACTCAGTAGTGACACCCAATATAAACACCCAGTAGTGACACCCAGTATAAACACCCAGTAGTGACACCCAATATAAACACCCAGTAGTGACACTCAGTATAAACACCCAGTAGTGACACCCAGTATAAACACCCAGTATAAATACCCAGTAGTGACACCCAGTATGACACTCAGTATAAACACCCAGTAGTGACACCCAGTATAAACACCCAGTAGTGACACCCAGTATTAACACCCAGTAGTGACACCAGTATAAACACCTAGTAGTGACACACAATATAAACACCCAGTAGTGACACCCAGTATATACACCCAGTATAGACACCCAATATAATCACCCAGTAGTGACACCCAATATAAACACCCAGTAGTGACACCCAGTATAAACACCCAGTAGTGACACCCAGTATAAACACCCAGTAGTGACACCCAATATAAACACCCAGTAGTGACACCCAGTATAAACACCCAGTAGTGACACCCAATATAAACACCCAATAGTGACACCAGTATAAACACCCAGTAGTGACACCCAGTATAAACACCCAGTAGTGACACCCAGTAGTGACACCCAGTATAAACACCCAGTAGTGACACCCAGTAGTGACACCCAGTAGTGACACCCAGTAGTGACACCCAATAGTGACACCCAATAGTGACACCCAGTATAAACACCCAGTAGTGACACCCAGTAGTGACACCCAGTATAAACACCCAGTAGTGACACCCAGTAGTGACACCCAGTAGTGACACCCAGTAGTGACACCCAGTATAAACACCCAGTAGTGACACCCAGTATAAACACCCAGTAGTGACACCCAGTAGTGACACCCAGTATAAACACCCAGTAGTGAAACCCAGTAGTGACACCCAGTATAAAAACCCAGTAGTGACACTTAGTATAACCACCCAGTAGTGACACCCAGTATAAACAATATTCCAGTCTCTTATTCAAATCAATGCATGGTTGCTAGGGGAATTTGGACCCGAACAACAAAATTGCTGAAATTACAAACTGGAGAGCTGCTGAATAAAAAGCTAAATAAGTCAAAAACCACAAATAATAAAAAATTAAAACCAATTGCAAATTGTCTCAGAAAATCCCTCTCTACATCATACTAACAGTTAATTTAAAGGGGAACAACCCCTTTAAGGGTCCCCTCCAATGTCACCCAGTAGTGACACCCAGTATAAACACCCAGTAGTGACACCCAATATGAACACCCAGTAGTGACACCCAGTAGTGACACCCAGTAGTGACACCCAGTAGTGACACCCAGTATAAACACCCAGTAGTGACACCCAATATAAACACCCAGTAGTGACACCCAATATGAACACCCAGTAGTGACACCCAGTAGTGACACCCAGTAGTGACACCCAGTAGTGACACCCAGTATAAACACCCAGTAGTGACACCCAGTATAAACACCCAGTAGTGACACCCAATATAAACACCCAGTAGTGACACCCAATATAAACACCCAGTAGTGACACTCAGTATAAACACCCAGTAGTGACACCCAATATAAACACCCAGTAGTGACACCCAGTAGTGACTCTCAGTATAAACAATATTCCAGTCTCATTTTCAAATCAATGCATGGTTGCTAGGGGAATTAGGACCGTAGCAACCAGATGGCTGAAATTACAAACTGGAGAGCTGCTGCTGAAGTCAAAAACCACAAATAATAAAAAATGAAAACCAATTGCAAATTGTCTCAGAATATCCCTCTCTACATCATACTAACAGTTAATTTAAAGGTGAACAGCCCCTTTAAGGGTCCCCTCCAATGTCACCCAGTAGTGACACCCAGTATAAACACCCAGTTTCCCCAGGGATGAATAAGTAAAGGAAAATCACTTTCCCAGTAAAAAACCTTTATTGAAATCATTTCAAGCTTTATGTTTCGGGTCCATCTGACACTAAATTCTAAGCTTTTCATTGTCGGACACGAAACGCGTAGGTTTTTTTACTTTTTAACAAATACTTTTTGGTCTGATTTTCATGTTGGTTCCACAATGGCCTAAACCTTTATTGGTCCTAATGACTCACAGCCCAAATAAATTACGGGTTAGTGATGGGCGAATTTGTCACGTTTCGCTTCACCATGAATTTCTCAAATTTCCTGCGAAATTCACAAAACTGCTGAAAAATTAGCAAAACAGCGTTTATGATGGCCCCTGAGTTGAGGGCCTGGGGCAGGAGCACCCAGTACTTTGGTGAGTTCTCTACAGGGAAAAGATATATTTGTGCTGCTGACTTTACATTTTGGATTATTATGAGCCCCTTAAAACTATCTTATTTATTTCAGTATTTGACGGTAGTGATGGGCGAATTTCTCCCTTTTCGCTTTACGACTCCCACGTCAATTCTCTACAATTCTGACGCTGTCGTCAAAGTCAATGGGCATCTGAATAATGTTGACGCGCGATGGTTTTGACGCAATCGTCTTTTCGACGCGAGCCAAAATGTTTTGATGGCAGCGAATTTTTGCTGCAGTTTTGCCCATTTATTCAGCCGCCAGCGATACACGGAAAATTCATTGCAAATTTGCGTCTGCTGAATTTATTGTCCCATCGCTACTTGTCGGCAGTCACTTCAGTGAGACGTTTCCTCCCCTCGTCTCTGTCCCTAAAGAACATGTGAGAGACTGAACACAGAGCAGACAGTAACACTTCAACCCTCCTTTTATTTCTTTGCCTTTTATTACACCTGCTCTTCTCCTTCTTTGTCTCCTATTAGTTCATTATTATCATCATTATTATTATTATTATTATTATTATTATTAGGTTTGTGCCACTTCAATCCTTGAGATTTAGGCCCCCGTGTGGCTGAAATAACCCAGAAAGGCGACTGGTGTTCCAATTGTTTAACCCACGCACTCCTGCAAGACCACCCAACGTAATGTAGAAGATTTAATGTGAGTAAAGTGCAGCATTTCATGACAATTTCTATCATAATATTCCTGCCCCTGGTAACTTGCGGGGAGTTTCTCGCCCCAATGGCGGCATCAGCCCTACGTGGGGGGGTCACTTGTCTATAGGAATGTGATTTGTCTGTACAATATCAGAGCAGCTCAATATAAGACTCAGTGTAACGAGAGCTCGGAGTGATGTGATCATTTGTTTGTACAGAAAAGCTTCAGCCTTAATTACTCTCTGTGGCCTGAAACTTAGTGAAGACAACACTGCCCCCTAGTGGAGCTGCAGGACACGTGCACAATATTCACAACTCAATCTCATCATTAAAGGGATCCTGTCATCGGAAAACATGTTTTTTTCAAAACGCATCAGTTAATAGTGTTACTCCAGCAGAATTCTGCACTGAAATCCATTTCTCAAAAGAGCAAACAGATTTTTTTATATTCAATTTTGAAATCTGACATGGGGCTAGACATTTTGTCAATTTCCCAGCTGCCCCCGGTCATGTGACTTGTGCCTGCACTTTAGGAGAGAAATGCTTTCTGGCAGGTTGCTGTTTTTCCTTCTCAATGTAACTGAATGTGTCTCATTGGGACCTGGATTTTACTATTGAGTGTTGTTCTTAGATCTACCAGGCAGCTGTTATCTTGTGTTGGGGAGCTGCTATCTGGTTACCTTCCCATTGTTCTTTTGTTTGGCTGCTGGGTGGGGGGTGATATCAGTCCAACTTGCAGTACAGCAGTAAAGAGTGATTGAAGTTTATCAGAGCACAGGTCACATGACTGGGGGCAGCTGGGAAATTGACAATATGTCTAGCCTCATGTCAGATTTCAAAATTAAATATAAAAAAATCTGTTTGCTCTTTTGAGAAATGGATTTCAGTGCAGAATTCTGCTGGATCAGCACTATTAACTGATTCATTTTGAAAAAAATGTTTTTTCCCATGACAGTATCCCTTTAATATTTGTGTCTGTGATACAGTTGGATAATGTGATTTATTAATTACACCCCCAGGGGCCTTATTTGTTAACCCATTGGTCACATGGGCTCCTGGGCTTGGGCCCTACCAGCAACTACAATGATAGAAAATTCACAATCACCCCCTAATCCACCAGAACAACCCCCCATTATACTGCAACCCCCACCCATGATCCATCCAACCCCCCCTTCTCTTCCACAAGCCCCGTCACCTCTGACCTTTACATTTGTTGGGGCCCCTGATTTTAGTTCCCCCAATGGTCAAACAGCAAAACTGCCTATAGAGGAGACACATTAAAGAATTACTGATTGTAACTGTCACTTTCATTCCGGAACCTTCTCACTAGTGATGGGCGAATACATTTGCCGGGCGACAATTTGCGGCAAATTTCCACGTTTTGCTGCCGATGAATAAATTTGCGAAGCTCCCTCAAAATTCGTCAAAAATTGACACGGGTGTCAGTTTTCGAGTTTCATGAATTTTTCACCATTTCACGAATTTCACGGGAAATTCGCTAATTTTTCAGCGCAGTGAAACTGGAGAAATTGGCCCGTCACTAGATCTCACCCCCAATTCTAAGCTCACACACCGTGTGGGTGGAATAATCGCACCTGAGGGACACGAAATACACAAATTAATTCTCATTCCCTTTATTCGTCGTTACTGGAAGTGAAAGATCGGGGGAAGTAAATGACAGTTGAGTGAATTCTGTATCGGGACACAAATTGCTGTTGATTCAACTGATTTATTCTCACTATTAATTTATAGCGTTTGTTTTGGCCCTTCGCCCCACACCCCGCAGCCCTCGCCCCAATTCACTTCCAATTAACCTGAAACAACATGAATTCCCTAATTTTCCTTTGTTTCTTTATGGCAGTTCCACAGATACGCCCGGGGCAAGTGGGGGCAATTCCAAACTACACGAAACCTTATGTAACAACAAAAGAACGCGGAGTCGCTCATTCAGGGATCCGCTGGGATCAGGTTGGATTTAATCCCGGCTACTGTTTGTGCAACTCTGAGTCTGTCCCGGGATAATAACATTATTATAAGGAGGAGAGGGGGCCTAGGAATGACCTGTAATACACCCCAATGTATAATTAAGGGGGTGGGGGGTGAAAACTAAAATATTTTTGTAGGGGTGGGGGATTGGGCTGTGCCTCAGTATTGCGCTAAACACTCGTTAATCAAAGGAATCCTGAGCGTCCCACTGAGATTATATGGAATTGAGCTGAACTCTGATTTCAAGTGCAAATAATGGCGTCTATAGAATGATCTGCTCCCACCAGGCTCCCCTGTCTGTAGGGGCCACACACTCCCATTTCTCCTCCAAACATGGACTGAACTTACTGTACAGCCCAGAGATGCAGCACCCCTATAATTGTAATGGTCCAGCCCTTCCCCAGCCGCTCCTGATCTGGTTAGGCATCTCTTGTGAGTCAGTGACACTGCACATGCTCAGTGGGCTGCTGGGGAGGAGCTAAGCTTAGGGGTCGGGGGGGAATAATCAAGCAGAAATTGGGGTCAGATCTGTCAAGCTGATGCTAAAGGGCCGATTATGAATCAATTCCGATGCAGACCGCAATGATTTCTATGCTGCCATGTCACGTGACACTGTATTCATTACTAATGAACCTTATATTGTGCCTGTTACATTGCACACATATATATATATATATATATATATATATATATATATATATACTGTATATTGTATATTGTATAATAATGCATCTATACTGTATATTGTATAATGTATCTATACTGTATATTGTATAATATTGTATCTATACTGTATATTGTATAATGTATCTATACTGTATATTGTATAATGTTGTATCTATACTTTATATTGTATCTATACTGTATATTGTATAATATTGTATCTATACTGTATATTGTATAATATTGTATCTATACTGTATTTTGTATAATATTGTATCTATACTGTATATTGTATAATATTGTATTTATACTGTATATTGTATAATCTTGTATCTATACTGTATTTTGTATAATATTGTATCTATACTGTATATTGTATAATGTATCTATACTTTATATTGTATCTATACTGTATATTGTATAATATTGTATTTATACTGTATATTGTATAATCTTGTATCTATACTGTATAATATAGTATCTATATTGTATAATATTGTATCTATACTGTATATTGTGAGCTCAGGTAAGTGCCAGTAGCCCAGAGCATGTGTAGGTACAAGGTTGCCCATGGGGCTAAGCCCAAGTGATTAGGAACTAGAGGTGCCGATACTCCCTGACAGCCTGTAGAGGATGCTGGGAGTTGTTATTTAGTGACCAGCGGGGGGTTGCTGTTTATATGAGTTAATTGTGAGTATCAATGTGCAGAGATTTATGGGCCACACACTGAGCAATGATGGCAACTCCCAGCAGCTTATCACAAGGTGCCGGATGGAGATAACCTCATGTGTAACCTGGGAGCCTTCATTAAGGGACTAATCCCACAGCTCAACAGGGGTATCAGGAGCCTGAGTCTAATTATTATTGTTGTTAATGAAGCAGACGAGCCTGAGTCAATGGAGGCAGAGATAATACAACTTGTGTCATAAACACTCGCAGTGTCGTATGTTTCTTTCTTTCAATCTTTGTGTTTGTGTGTTTGTGTATTTGTGTGTTTGTGTGTGATACAAAATATCCCTTGTATTATCTCATTTCTACTTATTTCACTCTCTTATTCACTTGCCACTTCCACCACTAAACCCTTTCCTTCCCGATGATTGATCAGTCACTAAAAGGGTCTCAATTAACCCTACTGTACACACAGATAATGAAGTGGATCAAGGGCATTCGCTCAGGCTGATTGGTTAATCCTGTGACTGACAGCAGCGAGACGTCTCATCATTGTGCCCCTTAATGCACCTTCATTTATCAACACGCAGGGGCAGATTTATCAAGGGTCACATTTCGAAGAAATGGGAGGTTTTTTTGAACTCCCATAACTTCAAAATTGAAGAAAAAAAGACAAACCGAAATTTATTAAAAAAGAGTTTTTTTGTGCGGGTGAATAGGCTGTATTTGAATCGTTCCAATCGAAGTAAAATTGTAATCGATCTACTTTTTCAAAAAAAAAAAACAAAAAAACTTTGATTCGTCAAAGTCCACCAAATGACTCCAAATAGGTTCTAGGAGGTCCCCCGTAGGCTAAAAGAGCAATTCGGCAGGTTTTAAAAGGCGAATGGTCGAAGTTGAATTTTTAAAGAGACAGTACATGATAAATTTCAATATTCGAATAGTCAAATTTTTTCAAATTTGAATCGAAGTTTGGCCTATTCGATAGTCTAAGTACACAAAAATAGTTCTAAAATTCAAATTTTTCAACCCTTGATAAATCTACCCCACAGTGTGTGTGTGAGACGCAGCTATTTAAATGTAACCAACTGCAATCAGCTCAGCCCAGTAACCACATGGGATTTGAGATTACTGGTCCGTGGGGGCGAGCGATGAATGCAAATCATAATCTGCTCTCCTCAAATCAGCACGACCCACCAATCCCCACGACACAGAGTGATTTGAAAGAGCCGGACTGATTGCAGTGCCCCTCTACTGGGCACAATATGTCACCCCTGTGGCAATCCAATCATGGGCAGTTCCACTGGGAATTTTCTAACTCATTGGCACAGTTTGCAGAGGATTCAACTCCAAGGGCCACAGTATTCTGCTCTATCATAATAATGGCAGGAAGTACAACTCACTCTTTTTTGGAATATTCTGTTCTGAAGAATTGTAGGAAATAAATGTGGGGGTGTGGGAAGAAAGATGGTGGTCATCAGGGGCAGCGTTAAGGAAGATGGGGCCCCAGCAATGCAGAAAGTGTAATAAATAGGTGTAATATGAGAGAGATTGGGCCCTTGGAGGAGGAGTTCCTCATTTGCACAAATCTACGCCCCCTAGGGCCCAGTCTCAATGTCCAACCCGTCCCTCCAGCTGCTCTTACACATTAGACACTTGTCTGTGTATAGAAACACACAATGTCATTAGTATGTGATGTTCTGTTTCACCCCAGTGTGGCCTCCGGACTGTTGAGGGCCCGGGGCAAATGCAGCATAAGCATAACCTACCCCCAGGAGGTAGTAACAAAGTCAGGTTTAGTAGTGGGGCATTAGCGTGGGCAGAAGCTCCTCAGCAGATGCAATGTGTCTGCACAAGAGTGTTTAGGGTCATTGTGGCATCATCACATCATTGTGACATCATTGGCCCCATCCCTCTAGAACTTACCCAAAGAGCAATTGTTGCTGCAAGTTGAACTCTGCACTTTATTTAATCTGAATGAGAAACAAGAGAGGGGGTGTTCCTGTGGGCTTATATATCTGTAGCCTGACTAGCGCCCCCTGGAAGCAGCACAAGAGAGGTGCAGCCCCTTATTTAACTGGAGCAGCAAAACCTGTTCAAAGTGCAAAACTCAGTGATTTTAGCCCATCTTTGCACTTAAATAATACATATGGCTGAATGTATCAACAAAAGAGAACCTCACCCCCCAAATTTGATTTCAACTGACACCCCCACATGATCTGCCCCTTGGCTTTCCTCCATATTTACACTTTGCATGAAAAATGGAAAATCCAGGTGCAAAAGTATCCAGACCGTGAAAGCAACGTTCAGTGGAACAGGTGAGGGAGACTGAGCCCCTCGCACCCCCCGGCTAATTGCACATTGTTTAAACAAGGATTTAAAGGCAGAAAACCCCCGGATGAAACTTCTCCTACTAATTGGGATGTGGAATTTCCAAGTCATTAATCTCGGCACATGCCGGGCTCTGGGTGTCAATGCGCCGACAGGGTGAGGAGCTTGCACTCCATTATAGGGACGTTTCAGTTCCACATGAGGAGTAACAGCTGCAAGGACATTGTGTGCTATAAGATTCCTTCCTAAATACCCAAACTGTGCCACCCCCAAACCTCCACAGGCTTCACTGCAGGGCAGATATAGGGGGGAGGGGATGAATGTGCTGGACTGTAACTCTCATAAAGCCATTTAATACTGCTGTGTGGCTCCATTTCTTTAACAAAGGTCAAAAAAGCAAAGATGTATAATGAACAACTACAAGGTCAAAACTAAAAAAATATGTTTTAAAGGGGTGTCTTAGCAGGGTGACCCCCAGTCCAAGGGTTTGCCAAATTTGTGGAAAACACAAAGCATTCAGATACGGTAAGAGGTCCTCCAGCAGTAAAGCAGTAGCCCAGATATTTTTATGAAAGTAAAAAAATCTTTATTAGGACATATATAAGCCTGACACGTTTTGTGCCTGAGGTTGACACTTACTCATAGGCTAGTGGTCTCCCCTGTTTGTACAATCCTTATAAAGGGGCATTGACCAATTAGGATGCATTACATCATACTGGTCCTTAGCCAATCGTGAGAGACCTCGTTACAGAGAAATGGGCCAATAGAAGTATATTGCCTGTATTGCAACATGCTGAGCCTTATCCATCCAAAAAAAATGTAGCAAAAAAGTTCTAAATTCAAAATCATAAGCGTTTGTAGTTTTGAATTTTTTTTGCTGTTTTTGTGTTCATTTTTGTCAATTTTTTGTTATCACTCTTGGTTTAATTGAATGTGGACCCTTATTGGATACCACCTAATAAGATGTATGTCCCTATTGGATAAGGCTCATACAGGCAATATACTTCTATTGGCCCATGTCTCTGTAACGAGGTCTCTCACGATTGGCGAAGGACCAGTATGATGTAATGCATCCTAATTGGTCAATACTCCTTTATAAGGATTGTAGCCTATGAGTAAGTGCCCACCTCAGGCACAAAACGCGTCATGCTTACATTTGCCCTAATAAAGATTTTTTTACTTTTATAAAACTATCTTGGCTACTGCTTTACTGCTGGAGGACCTCTTACTGCATCTGAATGCTTTGGATGAATGTGCTGGAGTCACACTGGCAAATCTCCATTGGTTCTTCCTTTAGGGTGAGGTTCCCAGAGGGCACACATGGGTGGGCAAGGGCACTGTATATATAAACAAGATAAAGGGTGCGGTTGGCACAGGGGACACACAGGGATGGGACAGACCCGGGCTAAAGGGGCAGGTAGCAGATTAAGCACAACCAGGGATACAGGAATTATGGATCAGGAACAGAGACGTGTTGTGGGCAAATAATCAGGCTATGGAGTTTAAAGGCAAAGTACAGGACAAATGACAGAAGAATGTTTCTTTGGCTCAGAAACTCTGGTTTCAGTTTGGTGCAACATTATCGCTGTACATCTGAAGTCTGTGCATCTGCTGCATGTCAGACACAATGTTAAACAACGGTACAAGAGACGGGGTCATACGGGAACAGCAGATTCTTATTGTTAAATAAAGAGCTTTTATCAGCCCCGTATGGAGCACGAGACCCCCGCTGGGTCGCCCACTAATTGTGTTTGACATCAGGCGTGAGCTGCTGCAGCTAATTCTAACTAAGTACATAAAGTATACGGAACGATGTGTCAGATGTTGGGCCAAGGACATTGGCAGGATTTACATAGAGACTTTAATGATTGTACAATCCAGACTGTCCCAAACCTGGGGCACAACCCTCATGTACATTGGGGGGCGCTCTCAGCTTCCCAGACCCGCAGTAATAATAATAATAATAATAATAATAGCAATTAGGATTGAGGCAAAGGATAAAAGGGACATGGGCTGGATTGCAAGATTATTAATACAAGGAGTTTCCCTACTGATTGGTTTATACACATAATTAACTGATCTACTGATAAAATGGCCTACTGAGTGTAGCATGACCACCTTCATCCCCCAAACCCAGACAATGATAGAGAGGAATAAAGCAGAACTGGAATACTCTGCATATTAAATGCTGCTCAGAACGCTCATCGTGTAGGCCGCATAGGTGCCAGGCAGGTACTACACTCTATAGGCCAGTTTTTTATTGAATAAGACTGGGTAACATTTTCATAGAGGGATCACAGAATATTAAGCCTGGGTTTTTTCAGCCGCTAGTACAGAACAAAAATCACTGGACCAACTACACACACATTAGAATAGGGGATGTTGGGAATGCTGGGATTTGTAGTTCAATGACAGCCGGAGACATCACTGAATAGAGACAATGCGAGGGATGCGGGTGTTGTGGGACAGGTCAAAGGCTGTATTTATTATATGAAGGGCAAAGGCTCAGGAGCTGGAGCGGTAATAGTTTGCAATTCCAGTAAGCTCTTGAGCCTAGTCCTGCAAGGTGGCAGTTGGTAGCACTTTGTCCCTTTTGTCATTATAGTGTATATATTAAAATGCTGATACTTTGGGGCTCATTCACAGTCACACCCATTATTATGCCACACACTGGGTATTTGCACCCGCCTGTGTTCACCTATAGCAGCGACGGGTGCCCATTTACCAGCTGGTGCAGGGAACCCTTAACACTTGCACAGGAGGGCTCCTTATTATCATTAATAGATATCATTATTAGATATTATTATTAGATATTACCATTAGATATTATCATTAATAGATATCATTATTAGATATCATTATTACATATCATGATTAGATATCATTATTACATATTATCATTATTAGATATCATTGTTAGATATTATTATCATTATTAGATATTATCATTATTATATATCATGATTAGATATTATCATTATTACATATTATCATTATTAGATATCATTGTTAGATATTATTATCATTATTAGATATCATTATTATATATCATGATTAGATATTATCATTATTACATATTATCATTATTAGATATCATTGTTAGATATTATTATCATTATTAGATATCATTATTATATATCATGATTAGATATTATCATTATTACATATTATCATTATTAGATATCATTGTTAGATATTATTATCATTATTAGATATTATCATTATTATATATCATTATTAGATATTATCATTGTTAGATATTATTATCATTATTAAATATTATTCCTCACACTGCATAATGCAGTGGGCACAGACCTGGCTCCAGGGGCAGTGTATACAGGAGCCACAAATGAGATTTTACAAGCCAAACCTTGAAGTAATTGCGCCACCTGGTGGTCATTTGACATGTACAGAAAATATTCCCCACCAATAACATACTATTATAGGTTCCTTTGAGCATCTGCACTACATGATGGGTGCAAGAGATCGAAGGGTTGAGGCACACAAACATAAGATCAGATCGGAGGATGCTAATGGGTTGATACAATTAGTGTTTATTACTGTGCATATGTTGGAGGCAGGGTGTTGCTGAACTATACTTCTCCGGTGAACTCCAGTGGTCCTTAAACTCAACAATAAGGGGTGGTTCACCTTTAAGTTCACTTTTAGTTTGTTATAGAATGGCCAATTCTAAGCAACTTTTCGATTGATCTTCATGTTTTATTTTGTAAAGTTTTTGATTTGTTTGTCTTCTTCTTCTGACTCTTTCCAGCTTTCAAATTGGGGTCACTGACCCCAGCAGCCAAAAAAACTATGCCTCTGTGAGCCTACAATTTAATGGTTACTGTTACTTATTATCAGTTATCTTTCTACTTAGGTCTTCCCCTATTTATATTCCAGTCTCTCTTTCAAACCACTGCCTGGTTGCTAGATTAAATTTGACCCTAGTAACCAGATGGCTGCCGAAAGATAAATAATTTAAAAAAAATGAAAACCAATTACAAATTGTCTCAGAATATCCCTCTCTACATCATTTTAACAGTTAATTTAAAGGTGAACAGTTCCTTTAACTGGATTCGCAAGGGAGTCTTTCAGAGAACAAGGCACAAGAAATAGCATGTAATTACTCAGTATAAACTCAGTGAGTAAAGAATAAGTAACCACTGCTTTGCCCATCAGGGTTCAGTCTAGGGATGCACCAAATCCTGGATTTGGCCTTTTTTGCGTGACTTTTTGTCACATAACAAAGATGGAAAAAATGTTTTCTCCCTACCCACCCCTAATTTGAATATGCAAATTAGGATTTGGTTCGGTATTCAGCCAAATTTTTCGCGAAGGATTCGGGGGTTCATCTGAATCCAAAATAGTGGATTCTGTGCATCCCTAGTTCAGTCATTGGACAGAGGATTATTTCACTTGGTATAAAACAGTATGAGATTAAAAAAATAAGATTTGGTAAAATATCCAAAATCATAATGGTTTAAGAAGTATTTTGTAGCCAGATTAATGCAACTATGTGTACTTTAACCTTTGTGATAAACGTTGACCTGGATACTGAAATACTAGGTATTTGTATAACATTCGCTATTAATGCAATGGATCCAGCTGTATCAGCAATTATTGACCAATGATTTTGATATGATAATGATCTCTTCAGGCTACTGAATGCTCCTGTATTCTGTACTTGACTGAATAAATCTCCCTTCTCTGATAAAGGATGTTTGGAGGGTGACATACCTGACCAGACTCAACATAATCCTTATTAAATCTCCTTGGTGGAGCTTCTGGCTGCTCGACTAGCTAGTCCTACTCCTATCTGTCACACCTAGGTTGATCTATGAGTACATCCTTATAATTTACTAGGTCCAACGTGGTGAAATATATATATGTATATATGGACTCCCTATGATACATAACCAATTGTCAGCAGCATCAACTCTGTGTGACCTACAACGTGGCTAAATACCTAGCCAATATCCTAGCCCCCTCCCAGGATGGTACAAGCAAAGTGCAAGGGTTAGTACTGGGCACAGAAGAAACTATAGTGTCCTATGATGTTATTTCCCTTTTTACCTGCATTCCCATCACAGAGCCAATTGAGATTGTGAAAAAACGGTTGCTACAAGACAACTGAACAGAACTTAACGCAGATCTAGTGTGTTCCTTACTGGACCTATGACTGAGTACCACCTATTTCAAGTACAAGGATAAACTCTACAGGCAGAAGTGTGGCTGTGCCATGGGATCCCCAGTTTCACCCATTGTGACAAACCTGTACATGGAGTAAGTGGAGAGTCATTGGTTCAGATATGTGGATGACACTTGGGGTAACACACACACAAAAGGGGTACACACTTTCACTGAACACATCAACACAACATCAGGTTTACACAGAAAGATAACACACTGGCTTTTTGGGCTGTATAGTAAGAGTCAGAGAGGGGGGAAAGCTGGAGATAAGAGTCTACTGGAAACCAACCCACAGAGACCAGTACCTGCTGTTTGACTCCCACCATCCACTAGATCACAAACTGGGGGTTATCAGAACAACACAGAGCAGACACAATCCCCAGCAGCTCAGGTGAAAGAAATGAAACACTTCAGAGGGGAACCTTAAAACGTGTCGGTATCCAGACTGGGCCTTTGTTAAAACAACACCAAAACTACCGGTGAAGGTGAAAAACAGGACAGGAGAAAGACCTTGGTCCTCCCATATATTTATATATAAAGAAGGATCTTTAATAAATACCGCATCCCTGTCTGATTTAAACCCAGCCACACACAGAGGCAACAACTGGTTCACCCAAAAGAGCCAATAGCAAAGCATAAGAAGAGTAAGATGGTGTATGGAGTGCAGAGAGGAATGCTCAGACTTGTACATGGGAGAAACCAAACAAGCGTTACACACAGGACCGCCATCAGAAATCGTAGGGCCCCATACGACAAAATTTCCTAGGCCCCCTGGGCTGCACCCACCGCAAGCTCTACCTACAGGTCCACCCTCCCCATCCCCACAGGCCCGCCCCCACCACACAGTAAAAAAACAAAAAAAATATTGGAGGCTAGGGTTCCCACATGTTAATAATAAATAAAAAGATATTGGTGGTCAGGGCCCCCCATAAAAAAACATTTGTGGCCAGGGCCCCCCCATTAAAAAATATTGGTGGCTAGGACCCCACATGAGAAAACAAAAATTGGTGGCCAAGGCCCCCCCCCCCACATTATGAGAAAATTGGTGGCCCGGGCCCCTTAAACATCCATGCCTTCCCGAAGTCAGCAGCTCTCAGAAAGATGGGAGGCCCAGCTAATCAAGTAAGTGTTGCGTGGCAGGGCCCCCCTTACCCTCGGGGGCTCCCTACAACTCTCCCCCCTGATGGCTGCCCTGGTTACACACACACGTATGGTGCAGCAAAGAAGAGTCAGCTACTCTGGTCAGGAATTAGTCGGGTACCTACATCTAAAGGAAAAAAGAAAACACGTTTGAAGATTGACAAGTTCATATTCTGCACAGGGAGGAGGTTCAAAACATGGGTCAAAGAAACAATAAATGTGAGAAGGGAAAAACACAATTTGAACAGAGGTGACATCTATTGTCTGCTGTTTAATAACACCTCAAAGCTCCAATCAAGCGAATACCATCAACACCTTGTCTTCATGAAGTCTCTGACCCCGTGCTGGTTTTACTAAACCAGTCCCCTACACCTGATGCAGTTACTGGGGGTACTTACCTGGGAATGTGAAGTAATGCAGGTCGGGTTCAGCCTCATACTTCTTCTGCTTAATCCAGAGGGAGGTAAAAAGGAACCCAACAGGAGGTCTTCTCCAGCTTCCCCCAAGGATGGAAGATTCCTATCTGAGTCTAAATGGCCAGTTGGACCAGTCCCTGGATCAGCTATGTACTAAGAGCATGAATGAACTCCCTTGCTATAAGGGCAACTGACCCTTCCTTGTACCTATCTAATGTATCTGCCAGTAGAGTCACTTCAGAGGGAGAATCCCACAACTTCCCAGCTCTCCCTCTAACACCCCTTTCTGCACCTTTTGAGCCTGAGGCAAGTCCCACATATGTTTCATCCACAGCTGAAGTGAAACATTGGGAAGGTGAAACAACATTTATTTCCTTTTTGCACTTTTTAAAAACATGAACTTTAAGATAAATCAACTTCCCATTGTTAATAATAAAATGAACTTACCCTTTGCTGTTTTCCCTTAGTACAGAAGAGCAGGGTGCCTGCAACAAAAGGCTGCTGAATTCTGGCTACAAATTGCATCATTTAATAGTGCTGATCCAGCAGAATTCATTTTCAAAAGAGAACATTTTTTTTAATATTTCATTTTAATATCATGGGGCTCGACGTGTCCCACTGCGACTCCTTCAGTTCCATTGAGGAGAAACAATAGCTTATCAGAGAGCAGTTCCATTGTGCAGTGCTGACTCTTTCTGAAAACTCAGGATCAGGCACAATGACCCGAGATGCCTCAAAATTACCAATATTACAACTAAAAGAAATACATTTGTTGGTTTAGGAATAACATGTTAAATTGTAGAATGAATTCCATGGCAATGTACACTGTATAATTTAGTAATAAAAACTGTACCATAAAAATCATGACAGAATCAGTTTAAAGGGGTGGTTCACCTTTAAGTTAACTTTTAGTATGTTATAGAATTCTAAACAACTTTTCAACTGCCCTTCATTTCTTCTTTTTTTTTTTTTTTTTTTTTTACAGTTTTTGAATTATCTTCCTTCTTCTTCTGACTCTTTCCAGATCTCAAATGGGGGTCACTGACCCTATGTAGAAAAAAATGCTCTGTAAGGCTACAAATGTATTGTTATTGCTAACCAGATGGCTGAAATTGCAAACTGAAGAGCTGCTGAATAAAAAGCTAAATAACTCAAAAACCACAAATAATAAAAAAATGAAAACCTACATCATACTAACAGTTAATTTAAAGGCAAACAACCCCTTTAAAAACTCAGCAGTTGTTGCTGGCCGCACTGCTCTTCCATGCTAAGCTAAAACAGCAAAGGGCAAGTTCATTGAAAAAAAAAAAGCTTGTAAGATCCTGGAAAAAAAGTAAATTGTTTTAATTTTAATCTTAAAATTCTGACGTTAAAATGTAGATATTACAATTAAAAATTCATCAACTTTTTTTTTCTGGGCCCAGGCTTTACCATTTTCGAATGCAGATTTGGAAATCTAAAGAAAGAAGAGAGACACGGCGTACAAAACCTGAAATATTTTACTTCTTTTAAACTTTTTGATCTAAGCGTACTTAGATTTCAATGACTTGATACAAGAGCATTTGATTTCATTTTTGTAAATAAAAACACTGTCATAGCCACAATAAACGTCATTAGAAATGTACATGATGCAATAAAAATAGCCATTAAAAACAATAATAATAATTAAAAATAAAACCAACCAGCATGACGGGGTTATACGTATATATCATAAATGCGCAACAATATGGATACACTGAATGGAAAGAAGCGTCCTGCTGGGGGGAGGGGCGGGGGACTCTGGGGGCCGCACGAAAGTAACTGTTTTCGAGGAGTGATCATTTTACGAGGATACTGAGCGCGTCAGTCAACAACAACCACTTCGTTAATAAGGCCTCCATTGTTTCCTGTAGCTAGACGGTAACATCCGGATAACGTGTATATAAACCAAGCGTATAAGAAATGTACAAATATAAAATGCTACAAACATTAATAAATTACATTGTCACAAAACACACAAATACTTCACAAGGTGCTATTAAAATAACCGCATCCTCTTGGAGTAACGAGAAACACAACGAGCGCTGGTATTCGATTGAAGAACTCGGGAGTTCGAGCGTATTCAAACATTTCCTTTCCAAATGATCTTCCATGTTTTTTTTCTTTTGTGTTCATTTCCGTATCGGACGTCTCCCAAGGCTGCACCGACGGCTCTTGTTTATCAGGCAAATCTTTGCTTTTTTTTTTTTATTTATTTTTTTTTGAATTTTTGAAGTTTTCTCTCAAAACAGGGAAAATAAAAAGTATACACAACTGAAATCTAACGGTCTCTGGTACTCGGCAGAAATTTCTGTATAAATGTAAATGGTGTCGTCTCTAGAAAAGAAATCTCTACAGGTATTTTTTAAAAAAAAAAAAAGTATTTAAAAAGCTATTTACAGGCTACATTCTATGAAAAATATGCCTCGCTACGCACATCGGAAAGGAAAATGAGAGAACGCGAATTGCCTGAGAAACAATTGAAGCTCCTTAAGTGCTTTTTTTTTTGTGCAGACAAACTTTCGTATCCGACAGTTGCGCCTGGACTCCTGATCCAGTGACATTGTCAGTCCACCAATCGTTCAGCTTGAAGTATCGATCTATCGATGTAAAATCAGCCGGACATTGTGTCATATTCCATACACCGCTGGCTGGATCGGAATAATTATCGGCATTGGGAGATCTTGGGGGTTTTGAGGGCAGAGAGAATGGTGGAGGAGGCGTAACAGGAGTGTGTTTCATTAAGTGCTAATAGAATGCAGACAACGTTTCTGCCACCTTCTCTCTCTTTCGGAATATCTATGAAATAGGCTGGAGTGAAGTGGGTGCCAGATGAGAGTCATGATTAAATAAAATCTCACATGTAAAACACAAGGGGCTCTAAATCCTGTAGTGTGTGTGTGAAGATTGTGCGTAGTGTGTATGAAGAAAGGCTGCCATTCTCTTTTTAGAGTGGCCCAAGCAGTTATTTTAATCACTATCACATGAAATGAGGTTACAGCACAATGCAAAGTCCATGAACCAAGATTTACTCTTCACTCTGGTTCTGGCATGGGACACACAACCGGTTGAGCTGACTCAACATGTGCCAATAACTTTCTGGCAGTGAGACACAATACTGTGCCATAACCTCACTTCATGCATGGTCATGGGCTCTTTTACAAAAAAGAAAATGCAATAAACTGGTACAATGTGCACTGGTTTCTACTTCTGGAACTAAAAAAAGATGCCACGTTGCTCTGTAGTTTCTACTGGCCTTACAAATACCTACAAAAAGTCCTTCCACTAGTGTACTGACCAACAAGATTAAATCACAAGTCCTACCCATCAAAAGTCCAATCTCTTCAGGCTAAGTCACAAATCTACACGGGTCCATTGAACAATAAGGACATTGTGCAACAAAGACAGAAGAATCCATTGAGCTAACAACCAACAGATGTCATAGTAACAACAAGAATATCCAAGACCTTCATACACAGCCTAACTAATCTTAAAGTGTACAGTGAAGTATTGCTTTACGTCATCCTTCTTTGGAAAGATTCACTACATGAACGTCACTAGGGTGTAGATGTAAGAGCTCAGTGGAAAGGGTTCTTCTGTTCCGGCCAATCAGAGCTCCTGACCGGGTGCATAGGTTGCCGAGCCACCTGTTTTTTTTAGATTGAGGCGCTCTATCTAGGAACATTAAAGAGATACTGACACCAGAAAATAACCTTTTTTTGTATTTGTCATAACATTGTTTTTGGGTGCTATTTATAATTTTGCCATAAATGTATTTGTGTGATGCTTTTACATTACCTTGCTTACCCCCGCGTTCCTCTATGAGGAGGCGGCCATATTTGTGCAGCAATAATCCGTTAGCATTAGAAACTCCAACCGACAGGCTAAGAAGAGACAGTCAGGTTGACAAAACAGTCAGGTTTAGGAACGTCAATTACTTACAAAATTAGAACTATCAGTGAAAAATGATCAATATAGATTAATATTTTGAAAAGAAAAATGTTACGTGTCAGTATCACTTTAACCAACACATCTAGACTCACTTTAGTGATGGTTTGGTAGAGAAAAGAAGTTTGGCTTTCAAATTGGCAGTGTAAAACCCCACAATTCATCTGTACGGCAAAGGTGCTGCCTTTAAATTAAAGGCGAAAGCACTGCCATTTCTATCCATATAACGTGTAACAGTTTTAGGGCTCATTGCACGCAATGCACCCATTCCACCTGCTTAATTTCTTAAGACAGCTGCCATACATAATTTGTGTATGTAGGAAAATACTGCTTTTGCCTAAATCCTATGAGCGGCAAACTAGGCCACACAGTCTTTGTGCATGTTATGCCTTTGGGCCCCAAAGTTTTTTAGAGGAGAAGCTGCCATTTTGGTGACAAGGGGGCCTTTACACAGGAGTAGTAGAACAGGGATGGATGGAATGGTCACTACTGCTACAATAAAGTTAATTTGCATAAAATGTAGTCCTGTGCCACAATTAATTAATGTCCCTGTTCTATCATTTGTATTTCTGCCCTCAGATGACTAAAATCACTGCGTTTCTGAGCCTAAACAAGTAGATATGACGGACACTGAAATAGTGACATCAATGCATGGACAGGCACACACACGTCCTAATTGTGACTGGAGGAATGGCTTGAGATGCACATGTAACAAGTATATCATAAAGGATTGTGCCTAACCATGGCCGAGAGAGACATGCCAAGCCCTACATGGAACCACAGACTTGGGGTGTTAGTGCTGCTAAATATTATCTTGCTGCTGTTAGAAGTTCATGTTAGCAATGCATGGAGCTCACTAGATCAGTATTCTGATTGGGAGCAATGTTGTTTTTGGCTGTACAAATGCCTCAATGTTTTTCTTTTTGCAGTCTCCTCTGGAGTGATGGTCATTTCAGCCTCAGCTATGTACAAGAATATCCAAGGCTGCCAACCATGGATAAATAGATATATACCGTGCCTCACCATTGTGGTGTTTCCTCAACTCCCCTCTAACAGGAATCTCCAATCTATGGCTCTGTTGGAGTCGCCAACTTTCTTGGCAACGACACTCTCCCAATATTGCAGTAAGGGACACAGCAAACAGAATTTGTCATGGCTGGGAGGGCTCTATAGATGTGTATAAGACCTGACTGGACTCTGGACCATGAACCAAGAAAGTCAACATACAACAATAAGCTTCAGGATAATGCAGTAGCTGATCCAAAGCACGGCTACTTCACAAGTTACTGATGATACGTAGCACAATAATATGATAATTTTTGGACGCCCGGCCTACGAGTGACATGCGTCCTGATCAGATACATGTGACAAGTTGATGCTCTGTACAGAATATATTTTGAATAAAAAAACAAAATTGATGTATTTCAATGTCAACCAAGTTGAAGGGATCCTTTTCCAAAGCCGGACATGATCCCTTTCCTGGAAACCAGTCGCTCTCTTGGAGATCTGACATTAATATTAAAAATATCTCAAGCAGTTTTCTGTACACGTTCAGCTGCTGGAATCTTATAAAGAATTTTCAAAGTGGTGGCAGAAATGTGACTGTACACAGATATGTGTCGCCAACAGAATGCAGAGTTCCGCCGCAGTCCAAGAGCTCAGCAATTAGTCTCCCAGCTCGTTAATCCGTGAGTTTGGGGGGGGGGGGGATTAGAAGTCCCACGTTTAGCAACACTAAAGGAGAAGTTTCCCGTTCCGATGGATTTTCAGAATCTTCCCAAGCCTCTGTTTTGCCGTGGCCATGCCTTTTTTTGTACGTTTTCCTGAAATGATATGGATAAAAAAAAAAAAATACATTAAACCAATATGGCAGCTTCTGCCCATAAATACAGACAAATAATATAGACTGTTTAAGGAAACGATACTTCTGATTACCAGGGTATATTTACCATGTAACACATATAATGTGTATATCACTCTCATATCATTGTCTCTATTTATTCTAACCCACAACAGCTGCTATAGAAGGGTGCGATTCTGAGAGAATTACAATTTGCTCTGGAGCAAAATTGGGCTGTATATAGAAATATGGGCATCACTAGGCAGAAACAATGGTCTGGTTTCATACACCATAATAATAAGTAACAGGGGAGAGCTATTGTGATCCCAGCCATTCCTCCTCAGCTTATCCCAGTCACATCCAACTGGACCCAAGAGTGTGTTAGGCTGTAAGACTATCTGTAACTCTTGCAGTAGAGAAGAACAGGGTTAAAGTAGGGAAAACAGAATAATCACCGAGGGGAGGAAGCTTCCACCACCATCCTCTTCAGTGATCCCTGTACAGACCTCCCCACGTCTATAAGAAAATCCCAGACACCTTTCCTAAAACATTTTATCTCTTCTTTATGACTTATCCCAATTGCTCACCAATTCCTCAAGCCAAGTACTACCCAGACAAGCATACCAGCAACCCTTTGCCTCAGTGAGATCTGCATGTATAATGTCTTTCTCCCAGGGCTTTATTATAATTATTGTTATTTTATTTCTATGGCCTCTCTTGCTCATCTCTCTGTCAGGGTGCGCCATACAACTCTGACATCACTCTGTGTTCCTTGTATCCATATTGAATAATTGACCCATATTATATGGCAGCATAGAAACCAGACCATAGCATCTGCTTCTATGACAGATGTGACCCCACTTTCTGCTTGATGATTTCCCCGACCCCTAAGCTTAGCTCCTCCCCAGCAGCCCAGAGCCCACTGAGCATGTGCAGTGCCACTGACACACAAGAGATGCCTAACAAGATCAGGAGATGGGGAGCTGCTGGGGGCAACTGTGAAGGGCTGAATCATTACTGTTATAGGGCTGATAAACCTCTGAGTTGGTACAGTAAGTACAGTATATAAAAACAACATTTCTAGTCATTTTCTTATACAGGAATAAGTGCTCCTTTAAGGGAACAATGCTAACAAGAAAATGCACATTACATTTTAGCTACACAGTATAATATTATGTTATTATAGGCCAGAATGGCTTAACACAAAAAAACCTGTTTTATTCAAGAGATACTGACACCAGAAATTAAACCGTTTGTTTACATCTATTATAAAACATTATTTGCATGCTCTTCACAATTTTGCCATAAAAATATTTGCCTGATGCTTTTACATTACCTATCTGATCCCCATGTTCCTTTGCGAGAGGGCTGCCATATTTGTGCTGCGGTAGTCCGTTAGCATTAGAAACTGAAAGGATGAGAAGGGACAGTCAGTTTGGCAAAACAGTCAGGTTTAGGAACTTCAAGACATAATTACTTACAAAAGCAGCCCTATGGGCAAAAAACAATCGACATGACCTATAAGTAAGTTTTAATGTAACTTCATATTTTGAAAAGACGTTTTTTCATGTCAGTATCACTTTAAGCAGAGATTTGGCCAGAGGACCAGAAAATTGCTGTCCCTCAAACAATCCCAACCAGTGAATAATCTGCACCCTGACCAGTCCAGAGACCCTGACCAGAGAACCCCCAAATCAGGCCCGGGACATTGGTTTTAGTTCTGCACAGGACTCTCTGGGATCCAGTCACTGGCCAGATGAATAACTTTATGATCAAGCCACTTTGTAGCCACACGTGCAGAAATCTGTGGGCCTCTGTGTATTGCCAATTTCTAGAGAGGGTTTCCTTTTTTGGAAGGCCGGCTCCTACTAATATGTACAAATGCTTCATAAGCCCAAGTCTTTACATTTATAAGACTGGGAGGAAGGTACAGCCTACTGAGAAGCAGGATATAAGCTCTTGGTGTTCCCCTTTATATATCTCTATAGCCAGTTCCAGGCAAGGTTAGGGCCGGCTCTCCCTGGAGCACACACTCTAACCTCAGCTGGGAGTGACACATTCACACAGGTATCACCAACACACAAGTCCGTGCTCAGGAGGAGTAGGGTTACCTTTGGCAGTTGAGTTATTCGGGGAGGATGCTGACGGTCTCCTTTGTGTGAGGAAGACCCCGGGGGCCATTGGCTGAGGGCCTCTGTTTACTTGGGCCACACCAAATGTGCTTGCACCGGCCGTGTACTCGTGGTCTGTGGGGCCACTCAGTGAGACCTCCGGTGAGCTGCCTTCCTGAGAAAGCTCATTTGTGTTGTTGGGCGACAGCTTCTTTTTGGAAGTCTTTTTCTTCTTGGGCTTTTGATCCTCCTTTAAGGAAGCAAATTGTTATTACTATGCTGCATGAGAAACTTCCTCCTACCTAACGGGGAGATAATTCAATTGCTTTCACTTCAAGGATAAAGCTTCTCCTTGCTACAAACAAATATCTATAGAAATAAGTCAAATCAACTGGACTTGCTGTGGTTTTTCTTGAAGACATCTTCAAGAAAAACACAGCAAGTCCAGTTGATTTGACTTATTTTTATAGATATACCATGACCTGGATGAATGAGAACTTTCATAAACATACAAACAAATAGCTAAGAAACCCTGCAGTTGGTCTCTGTAACACAGTATCATGTTCATAAGGGAAATGACCCCAGCTCTGCTTCTGGCTGAAACCAAAACACTCTATATATATAAATGATTAAATATGTCTATGATAGGTGCCCTTTAAGGGTATATCACCCATTTAATGTCTGTAAGATTGCTATGATGAAGAATGCTATTTAGGAATGGACAAGGGGTATTTAGTTGAATACCGAGTGGGTCCCCAGATCCAACTCTATGTGAAGAGGCTGCTACCGGGTAATTATTATCCCTCAGTTATGTAAATATACTACTGTGCCTCATTTCATAGTGGGGGAAATTAAATTCATGGCTTTGGATTGAGCTCCCCTTTAACATTCTAGTCCCAGGAAAAAATGTCAGTTCCACCAGGGCACTTGCTTAGCAACGCCTGCAGGCCACGCCTACTTGTCACCCACAACAGCAAATAGAAAGCAGTTTTTAATAAATAGTCTCCCATTCCAAGCTGCCTGACTGTACAATATACTGCTAACGTTAATCACCCAATCAGAATGAGTTTACCATATAAAAGATACTAAAGTATATTAACAACAAAAGTGGCTGTAGCTTCCTATACCTCTGATTCAAACTGATCTATGTCCCACAATTCCATCCTGCATCAGCATTCGTATTAAAACTGCCCAGCCCCTTTAGCATCCAGTAATTAAAAATTATGGGAATGATAAAATTAAAGTTAAAGGGGTAGCAGCTCCCTAACACAAGATAACAACTGCCTGGTAGATCTAAGAACAGCACTCAATAGTAAAATCCAGGTCCCACCGAGACACATTCAGTTACATTGAGTAGGAGAAACAACAGCCTGCCAGAAAGCAGTTCCATCCTAAAGTGCTGGCTCTTTCTGAAATCACATGACCAGGCAAAATGACCTGAGATGCACCTACACACCAATATTAAAACTAAAAAAAATACCTGCTAGTTTAGGAATTACATTTTATATCATAGAGTGAATTATTTGCAGTATAAAAGGTGTCATTTAGAGAAAAAAACGATAAAAATCATGACAGAATCCCTTTAGAGATGTAACTGAACTACAAATTATAACATTTCAGCTGCAAGCATTGGACTGATAAAGGTTCTGTCTGGGAGCAGTATAATTTGTAAGTCGGAAGTCACATTTTATATCTGTTTTTAATTTTATTTTCTTATTATTTTCTTTTTTTATTCTGCCTCTTTTCTGGTTGCTGGGGGTCAGTCACTATAGGAAAGATTAGTCTTAATTTTTTTTTATTTTTTCTATTCAGGCTCTGAATCCAACCTTTCCAACCTTCATTTCCAGTACTAGGATGCTAGGTTTATTTTCCCCTGTACTAGGATGCTAGGTTTATTTTCCCCTGTACTAGGATGCTAGGTTTATTTTCCCCTGCAACCAGACAGCAAAGCTGCACTGTTGCAAGAATTTATTTAAAAAATTTAAGGGAGAGTTTTATAAAAGTTCGAGTGACAAAGGAAAATTCTTCTTGACCTTTGATTAAGCTGCCCCTCAGTTGTAAAACACGGGCTATGTCACTTTAAACACAACCACAGTGTCTGTTAGGGGTTTTTGAGTCCAATAATGCAATGAAAGCCAGAGTCTATTTCTGCACTGCAGGTCAATAGTAATTATCCTTAGAGTGTGGCAGGTACCCCATATACAGATTGCATCCCTTGGGCAAGAAGTGATGCCAGGCAGGGGAGGATGCCAGTTATTGTGGTACACACAGTGTGTCTTTCTCGCTGATTGGATTTTAAATCTCTAAGATCCTATGTGCTGTCATGCCCACAAACTTACTTGGTTTCAGTAGAGTGTTGGCACAGTCTTCTCGCCAGAACATTTTTATTGCTGTTTTCATGCCCAGAGCACAGAGAGAGTTGTACTGTGACAGGATTAACCCCCAGGCAGCAGGAGTTGGCAGAATAACGTATTCATTTTTGAATTATCCCATAAACAAAGAGGTGCCATTGCCATTGTCCTGGGGCAAAACTGGAGGCAGCGAGACCCTGGTGGGATTTATCTGAGCAAAAGGCAACACCAGAGTGTCTTTTTTTTTCTACCCCAGGGAGTACACAACAAGAGCTGACACTGAGTGCATGTAAGAGCTGACATTGGGTGCATGTAAGAGCTGACACTGGGTGCATGTAAAAGCTGACACTGAGTGCATGTAAGAGCTGACACTGAGTGCATGTAAGAGCTGACACTGGGTGCATGTAAAAGCTGACACTGGGTGCATGTAAGAGCTGACACTGGGTGCATGTAAGAGATGACACTGGGTGCATGTAAGAGCTGACACTGGGTGCATGTAAGAGCTGACACTGAGTGCATGTAAGAGATGAAAGTGGGTGCATGTAAAAGCTGACACCAGGTGCATGTAAGAACTGACACCGGGTGCATGTAAGAGCTGACACTGGGTGCATGTAAGAGCTGACACTGGGTGCATGTAAGAGCTGACACTGGGTGCATGTAAGAGCTGACACTGGGTGCATGTAAGAGCTGACACTGGGTGCATGTAAGAGCTGACACTGGGTGCATGTAAGAGCTGACACTGAGTTCATGTAAGAGATGACAGTGGGTGCCGGTAAGAGCTGACACTGGGTGCATGTAAGAGCTGACACTGGGGGCATGTAAAAGCTGACACTGGGTGCATGTAAGAACTGACACTGGGTGCATGTAAGAGCTGACACTGGGTGCATGTAAGAGCTGACACTGGGTACATGTAAGAGCTGACACTGGATGCATGTAAGAGATGACACTGGGTGCATGTAAGAACTGACACTGGGTGCATGTAAGAGCTGACACTGGGTGCATGTAAGAGCTGACACTGGGTGCATGTAAGAGATGACACTGGGTGCATGTAAGAACTGACACTGGGTGCATGTAAGAGCTGACACTGGGGGCATGTAAAAGCTGACTCTGGGTGCATGTAAGAACTGACACTGGGTGCATGTAAGAGCTGACACTGGGTACATGTAAGAGCTGACACTGGGTACATGTAAGAGCTGACACTGGATGCATGTAAGAGATGACACTGGGTGCATGTAAGAGCTGACACTGGATGCATGTAAGAGCTGACACTGGGTGCATGTAAGAGCTGACACTGGGTGCATGTAAGAACTGACACTGGGTGCATGTAAGAGCTGACACTGGGTGCATGTAAGAGCTGACACTGGGTGCATGTAAGAGCTGACACTGGGTGCATGTAAGAGCTGACACTGAGTGCATGTAAGAGCTGACACTGGGTGCATGTAAGAACTGACACTGGGTGCATGTAAGAGCTGACACTGGGTGCATGTAAGAGCTGACACTGGGTACATGTAAGAGCTGACACTGGGTGCATGTAAGAGCTGACACTGGGTACATGTAAGAGCTGACACTGGGTGCATGTAAGAGATGACACTGGGTGCATGTAAGAACTGACAGTGGGTGCATATAAGGGAGTGTTTGAGGGCTCACCTGCTGAGACAGTTTTGCCGCCGCGGCTGCCAGGCCTGTTTCAATAGATGCCACTCTCGTACCTTCTCGGACAGGTCTGTCTTGTCGGGGTATCGAAGGAGCGACTCTGGCTAAAGGTGAACAGTTGGAAAAGAGCTAAGTATAAATATCACAGGCTGTACCAACTGCACCAAATGGGAAGGAACGGGAGATAAATCAGCATTTCACACTGCAAAGGAAACGATTAGGCTCCACTAGCCTAACCCTCTCTCCACTAGCTTAACCCTGAATCCACTAGCCCTAACTCAGATTGTGTATGCCTAACCTTCAGTCTACTAACCTCACTCAAGCTCCACTTGCCTAAGCTTCACTCTACTAAACTCATTCAGGCTGCACTGGCCTAATCCTAACTCCACTAACCCAACCATCTCTCTACTAACCTAACTCAGGTTCCACTTGCATAACAAAGATTGCACTTGCCTAACCAGATAAACTGATGAACTCCACTCTGCTCGAGGTTTTGAAAGTGGCTTTCTATAGCTTCGGCCTTAGTATAAGTCACATGGGTAATACATGAGCAGGGAGCGACAAAACTGTTTGTCCTACAAAAGAAGATAAAGGCAAAGTATTCCCTGGTCACGCACTTTTCTTTGTACATGTTTCGAAAAAGAAGTTCTGCAAACTGAACCTTATTTATTTATAGAATTACAAATGACCAAATAACTGTGGCAGTAATTCAGAAACCTCCTCAGCTAGGAACCCGAAGCAGCAACCTCTACTGGGCAACAGTTCATGAACCGTGGCATAATGCTTGCTTGTCTTTCCAATAAATGCTGAACAAAACATCCAACAGACATGGTAGTACAGCAAGAAAAGTACCATATAGCAGGTATTGGACAGTATTTGGTCCTGTTAATTCTTTTTCTGAACAAGTTTAAATAATGCTGAATTGTTCTGCTTTACATGTATTTCTGAATTTCAAAAGGTTGGTATTTTTGTTTCATCTGACACAGCCCATCCTGTATAACCCTACATTGGGACACCATCACTCTGCACCTTATCTGAAACACCTATAAATACATTTTAAGCATCACTGTAGGATAAAAATGCCTCAAAGCCTAGGAACCCTGCCTGTACATTCTTTTATCAGAACCACCAGTGATTCCTTTTCATCTCCCTGAGGCTTCTGGCTGAGATCAGGTGTCCAGAGAAATAGAATTTTAATTTCCCCTTCCTACTCCTAATAACCACATTCTGCCTCTGGAGGGTGGAGTACAAGATCAAAAAATATTCAGAAAACAAAGCAGTGATTTTTATTGGCCAATCAGAAAACAGTGCATCATATCAAAATGCCTATGAATTAGTAATGTAATGTCACACAGTGTGTGTGTGGTGTGAGGGCTCGGCAGTAATATTATTGTACAATTTGCAAAGGTTGACAGAAATTACAGGTAAGATAAAAGCAAGATGTATAAACTCTAACCGCTCTCATTTCTTTTCATTCCACTTTTCACTTCCCTTCTTTTGCTACAATGTTCCTCCCTCCCGTTTACCCTTTTTGCTTTGTTCTCCTTCTCCACTTTTTCTATTCCCCTAACTATATGGCCTTACCCTCACTCATGCTCGCTCTTCTCCCCTGACCCACTTTCTCTCCTTTTGTCTCCCATCCCCTCTCCTTATTTAGGCTCCCCTTACCTCCATTTTCAGTTCTATTTCTTACAATATTTTTTCATCTGTCTTC
The DNA here is from genome assembly GCF_017654675.1 of Xenopus laevis. Taxonomy (NCBI): domain Eukaryota; kingdom Metazoa; phylum Chordata; class Amphibia; order Anura; family Pipidae; genus Xenopus; species Xenopus laevis. Next base: position 153,496,797 of record NC_054377.1, on the reverse strand, counting down.
CTCAGTGCCTTCTTCCCCTACTAGGATGTGCCTCCCAGGAGAAGATCAACCATAAGTGGGTCAGTGTGGGGCTACTGTAAAATGTCCCCTTCATACCTGGGGCCAGTAGATAACTGGGAGAAGCTATTTTCTAAATGAAAAGTGCACAAGCGTTCATATGAGGGCCTACTGAAAAGCTCAGCATGTTGAAGTTATGATAGGACTGAAGGTCCAGCAGTGAGACAACTGCAGAAGCCTTGAGAAAGAGAGGATAGGCATGGTACTGGCAGGAAATTTAGGCCAACTAACAAGGTAGATTAAGAGCCTACCAAGAGATCTAATGCTGAGGTGCAATCAAACCTTGCCTGCTGACTTGAAGAGATGCTGTGGAATACAGCCTTGGGCAACCCACTAGATCTATGTCCCTACCTACATCTGTAGCCCTCCTGCTAGATGGGAAGACCTGGGGGGACGTAGCAGAGGATACAAAGGTAAAATTTACACGTCTATGCCCAGCTTTATAAGGCAGAAGGTGACAGTCAGGAGGAAGGCCAGGAGGAACAGAAAGGTAAAGAGAAAGGAGTTTGCAGGTTCATGCAGCTGAATCTTGTGTTTTTCTGCAAGAGCAGCGTGTGGGGAAGGAGCCCATAATAGAGGATCGAGGGAAGGAGCCCATCATAGAGGATCAGGGGAAGGAGCCCATCATAGAGGATCAGGGGAAGGAGCCCATCATAGAGGATCAAGGGAAGGAGCCCATCAAGAGGATCAGGGGAAGGATACCATAATAGAGGATCAGGGGAAGGAGCCCATCATAGAGGATCAAGGGAAGAAAAGGAAAGACACCTGAAATGGGAGAGCAGGGAGTTTCAGAGGGAGGGGGGCTGGCGTTTTTGGAGGAGGAAGGTGATGCCCAAGGAATGAATGGAATTCAGGTAAATGATTTGGGGAAGGATTGGAGGAAGAATTTGTCAAATACCCAAAGGCCCCTAAAACCCCAAAGAAATCAAAAGGGGTAACTAATTAAATACAGTTTAATGTAATATAGGGAGTCCCTGGGAAAGGAGAGGAAGCTTTCAGTTAATGATACAGGTGTAAGGGAAAGTTTTGGGGAGAAATAATTTGCATATTAACAGTTTGGGTTGTCTATTTAATGCATTAAGTTTTTTAAAGAACATTGTACATTGTTTTGTTTTAAAGTTTTGTGTTATGTAACAGGAATGTAATCAATAAACAAAATTCCTACCTACATGTGTAGCAGCAGTCTCACTAATATCATATTTATGTGAAATACTCATCTAGCAACTCTCCAGAGCAGCCATGGATGTCTCTCCTCTAGTGGACCCTGGAGTCTCAGATAACACATGCCCCAGCAAAGTGGCTTTAGAGACTATCTCACATCAGTCTCCCATCTATACCCGGCCTTAAAGGAGAACTAAAGCTCTTTTGTGTCTCAATATGCTCCAGAAGCTCCCCATGTTTTTTCACAAGCACATTCTCTCGGCTGATGCCAGTTACTTGAGTTTAAGAACCCACTCACAATATACACCGACACAGCCTAATAACATCAGAGGATGGGGAGCTGCTGGTGTAGATTTTAAAGGCCTGAGTCATTACTGATCCTCTGGGCTGGTATAGTATGTTCAGAATATAAAATACAAAAGTTCTAGCCATATTTTTGTTTAGGCTTTATTTCTCCTTTAATCTAACCAACTGGACTTTTTCCCACATAATGGATTAACAGTCAGCAGCTGCAACTGACAATCATGAAAGGTCTTATTGAGGAATCACAGAAACAGATGGCTCACCTGTGGGGCTATAAGGGGCATCGTCAGAACACTTTCGCTTCTTTGCTCGAGATTTGAACACTGGATTATCTTCATCTGATTCTAGAGAAGGGTAAACTACACAAAGAGAGAGCAGCATTATTGGAGAGTCTTTAGCCACATTACAATTACTATAGCAATGACTAGGGCCACCAGATCTCTCTCTTAGAGCTGCATCTAAAGCTGCTTTCTAAAGAGCTTACACTTATAGGAACTCTATAGTAAAAAGGACTTTTTTATAGAATAGAAATACCGATATCCCGAGACAATTTGCTTTTAAATTTCATTCATTCGTTTGTTGTGTTAATTATTTGCTTTTCTTGTCAGTCTAATTTAAAGTGCCACACCAAACCTGCAAAACGGAATACAAACAAAGACCAATGGCTCAGTAGTCTCAATGCAGCAGTGTTTTTTATCAGTCACATGGCAGCTGCTCAGTGTCCCCACTCCGGATTGTGAGTACTGGGCTAATCCGTCCATACACCAGGGGCTCATGTCTGTGCCAAGATGGCAGATGGTGAGATCGATTGCCAACTGGTGAGTCTGGAGCAAGGCTATTCTGCACAACTGAAAGATGCAAAAGGAAAGTCCTATAACCTGAACACAGGTTCAGTCCATAAATCCCACAGACAATGCCACTGTTAAAGGGGAAGTATCACTTTGTAGTAAAAGTAGAAGTAGATATTGAAATGCAGCATCACTTTAAAGGAAAACTATACCCCCCCCAAACAATGTAGGTTTCTATAAAAAGATATTGCATAAAACGGCTCATATGTAAAACCTGCTTCATGTAAATAAACCATTTTCATAATAATATACTTTTCTAGTAGTATGTGCCATTGGGTAATCATAAATAGAAAATTGCCATTTTAAAAAATAAGGGCCGCCCCCTGGGATCGTAGGATTCACTGTACTGTACAAACATAACAACAAACCATACATGTTAGGTCACATTAGCCAATTAACAGACAGGGTTGTGTCTTTTGCTTCCTCACTTCTTCCTGTTACAGTTAGAGTTGCAGTATTTCTGGTCAGGTGATCTCTTCCTGTTACAGTGAGAGCTGCAGTATTTCTGGTCAGGTGATCTCTTCCTGTTACAGTTAGAGCTGCAGTATTTCTGGTCAGGTGATCTCTTCCTGTTACAGTTAGAGCTGCAGTATTTCTGGTCAGATGATCTCTTCCTGTTACAGTTAGAGCTGCAGTATTTCTGGTCAGATGATCTCTTCCTGTTACAGTTAGAGCTGCAGTATTTCTGGTCAGGTGATCTCTTCCTGTTACAGTTAGAGCTGCAGTATTTCTGGTCAGGTGATCTCTTCCTGTTACAGTTAGAGCTGCAGTATTTCTGGTCAGATGATCTCTTCCTGTTACAGTTAGAGCTGCAGTATTTCTGGTCAGGTGATCTCTTCCTGTTACAGTTAGAGCTGCAGTATTTCTGGTCAGGTGATCTCTTCCTGTTACAGTTAGAGCTGCAGTATTTCTGGTCAGGTGATCTCTTCCTGTTACAGTTAGAGTTGAAGTATTTTTGGTCAGGTGATCTCTGAGGCAGCACACAGACCATCACGAAATGGTGGCTCAAGGCAAGAGATGTAAAAGGGCAAGATTTACTTAAATATATATTCCAGTTTGGTAAGATTCTTTAATATGTCACTTAATATGATATGAACTATCTGTTGCTTAAGTGTTCATTTTGGGGGTATAGTTTTCCTTTAACCCTGTTGGTGACAGATTATAATGCTTTAGAGAAACCCCTAGTGTCCCTGCAAGTCTCTGCACCCAAATCTAATCTACCTTCGCTATTCCTTAAGGTGACCATAGACGCACAGATAATATCGTACAAAAACAAATTTTCGTCTGATATTCGGTTCGTGTATGGTGGAAAAAGAGCTGACTGATATCGGCAGAAGACTTGGATATTGGTCGGCTCGTCGATCGGCTTGGACGGAAAATTTTGATTGTGTGCCTTTGAAGGGACCCAAACATCGGCCATTGTTAGTGCTGAATTGTCAGATACAGGTAGAATTCTATTGTTTCTTGCCGTATATCTACCTGTATATCAGCTCTACACATGTGTATTGAAACGAACAATCTTTTTTGGAAAGATCTTTTCCGAGAAAGATCATAATTGTTACGTCTATGGCCACCCTTATCCAACATGGCTGCACTTGCGCCAGCCCTTGCACCCCCTCATGCACCCCAGATCTTTCAATCTCGTTTTCCTGCACTGCCACTAAAAATGTAAAGCCTCCTCCTCCTGGTACCTTGTAAGTGAAACCCCATGATTAGTTTCTGTAGTTTTCTGCGAAAATACTTCTCTTCATTTCAAGAAATAACCAGGAAATTGAAAACAGCAATTAATCTCAAGCGCTGAACGAAGAAGTATTGTTTCCAAGGAGCAGATTAATTCAGGGGGATGTAACTGCACTCTGCATTAAAGGCAATGATAACTATATAGCTATTAAATAGTATTGCAAATATGCCATCAGACTGCACTGTTTGTAATACAGTATTTTACTCTGTTTCACTGAGCATTATGGGATTCCGTAAATGTATAACAGACTCCAGAAACAAAACAATCAATCTATTTGAATAGTGTCTATGGATTTAAATGACAATTCTTCATCAATTTTACTTTGTATTTGACTAAAGGAATTATTAATACAGGTATGGGATCTCTTATCTGGAAGCCTTTTCGTGTACATTATAAGCAAATAATTCTAATCTTCAGACTGGGCCCCCTTAGCTCATAACGAGATTACAGATATATAGAAACATTGGGGTGTCACCCTGCTATAGTTCCAGGGGTACCCAGGGTACAAATAAGCACTCACCTCAAATCTCCCCCTAACTGACCATCAGACTGGGCCCCCTTAGCTCATAACAAGGTTAGATATATAGAAACATTGGGGTGTCACCGTGCTATAGTTCCAGGGGTACCCAGGGTACAAATAAGCACTCACCCCAAATCTCCCCCTAACTGACCTTCAGACTGGGCCCCCTTAGCTCATAACAAGGTTACAGATATATAGAAACATTGGGGTGTCACCCTGTTATAGTTCCAGGGGTACCCAGGGCACAAATAAACACTCACCCCAAATCTCCTCCTAACTGACCTTCAGACTGGGCCCCCTAAGCTCATAACAAGGTTACAGATATATAGAAACATTGGGGTGTCACCCTGCTATAGTTCCAGGGGTACCCAGGGCACAAATAATCACTCACCCCAAATCTCCCTCTAACTGACCTTCAGACTGGGCCCCCTTAGCTCATAACAAGGTAACTCATATATAGAAACATTGGGGTAACAGTCACCCTGCTATAGTTCCAGGGGTACCCAGGGTACAAATAAACACTCACCCCAAATCTCCCCCTAACTGACCTTCAGACTGGGCCCCTTAGCTCATAACAAGGTTACAGATATATAGAAACATTGGGGTGTCACCCTGCTATAGTTCCAGGGGTACCCAGAGCACAAATAAGCAGTCACCCCAAATCTCCCCCTAACTGACCTTCAGACTGGGCCCCCTTAGCTCATAACAAGGTTACAGATATATAGAAACATTGGGGTGTCACCCTGCTATAGTTCCAGGGGTACCCAGGGCACAAATAAACACTCACCCCAAATCTCCCCCTAACTGGCCTTCAGACTGGGCCCCCTTAGCTCATAACAAAAACAGGCTGGTATGTTAGTACTTATAATAATTTCCGTGCTGCAAGCAATTAATGTAACATATATAAAGTCAATTGGTCAGGGAAGGGAAAACATCAAATGGCAATAAGATGGTACTTCAGTCTAAAATAAGTAATGGCATTTAATGGCAGTCTTGCCACTCCCCATACTCTCTCATTAGCTGTAAGTATTTCCTGGTTACCTCACAGGACACTCCCCCTCACTCTCTCATTAGCTGTAAGTACTTCCTGGTTACCTCACAGGACACTCCCCTCACGCTCTCATTAGCTGTAAGTACTTCCTGGTTACCTCACAGGACACTCCCCCTCACTCTCTCATTAGCTGTAAGTACTTCCTGGTTACCTCACAGGACACTCCCCCTCACTCTCTCATTAGCTGTCAGTACTTCCTGGTTACCTAACAGGACACTCCCCCTCACTCTCTCATTAGCTGTCAGTACTTCCTGGTTACCTCACAGGACACTCCCCCTCACTCTCTCATTAGCTGTCAGTACTTCCTGGTTACCTCACAGGACACTCCCCCTCACTCTCTCATTAGCTGTAAGTACTTCCTGGTTACCTCACAGGACACTCCCCTCACGCTCTCATTAGCTGTAAGTACTTCCTGGTTACCTCACAGGACACTCCCCCTCACTCTCTCATTAGCTGTAAGTACTTCCTGGTTACCTCACAGGACACTCCCCCTCACTCTCTCATTAGCTGTCAGTACTTCCTGGTTACCTAACAGGACACTCCCCCTCACTCTCTCATTAGCTGTCAGTACTTCCTGGTTACCTCACAGGACACTCCCCCTCACTCTCTCATTAGCTGTAAGTACTTTCTGGTTACCTCACAGGACACTCCCCCTCACTCTCTCATTAGCTGTAAGTACTTCCTGGTTACCTCACAGGACACTCCCCCTCACTCTCTCATTAGCTGTAAGTACTTTCTGGTTACCTCACAGGACACTCCCCCTCACTCTCTCATTAGCTGTAAGCACTTCCTGGTTACCTCACAGGACACTCCCCCTCACTCTCTCATTAGCTGTAAGTACTTCCTGGTTACCTCACAGGACACTCCCCCTCACTCTCTCATTAGCTGTAAGTACTTCCTGGTTACCTCACAGGACACTCCCCTCACTCTCATTAGCTGTAAGTACTTTCTGGTTACCTCACAGGACACTCTTTCAATTGCTGGAAGTTCTATTGTAACTGCCCCAAGTGTTGCTAACTTCCCCCATGGACTCTCATGGACCACTTGCTGATACGACAGATGATGTTGCGACTGGGATTTCATTAATACTTCCATTGAAATGATGGCTACAAATCCAATGCAGTTTGTTGAAATTCCAGGAAGACGGCACAGCAAATAGGAGAAAATGCCAGACTGTCTCCCAAATCAGGTAACAATAAATCGTTTAATTTCACATGGAGACGCCAGTGTGTGCAACTGATTGTACTTAAGCCCTAGTGGATGTGAGGAATGTCAGGCTCATGTGTATAGTAATAATAATCAGGTGGAACAGGCTTGGGAGTGGAGTCAATAAGAGACTGACTGAGCAGATCAATAGCCATTGCTGGACAGGAGTCCCTGTAACATTGGGGAGCAGGAATAAGCAGAATATAAGGGGAAACACTGGATCCAGGTATTCCTTGTTCATTCCGTGTCCAGAATGTCAGTATATGTCTTATTTATATATTACACAATCAGTCACAAAAGTAAATCAATTACCCCAGGGAGCTAAAAACCAGTTTCCACCTCACATACAAGCAAAACACAGGGCTAAAATGTACAGTTACAGGAGCTCCAAAGAGCAGATTCATCATATTCACTGGCCATTTTCACTTCATCTTCATGTTTGTGTTGTAAAATATACTAATGGCCAGAGACACTTAGTCCCATTAGTTGTAGCCCAGGAGCACCTATACTTTACTAATGTGTTGCTCTACTATATTCTCCCATTCTGATCTACATCCATAATATCATTGTCAGCATTCTGTTCCATGGGAAATAGTTCTTAAATATTATATTGATTTAGGAGAATGTATATTGCTGTTTGCAACTATTTCTTATGTAACTGTAACAATAAAGATCTGAATGAAAAGCTGAACAAGCTGTTTGTTGACAGTGTCTTGAGATCTACTCATCCCGTTCTACCTTCTGGGCACCCCTGTGAATCTAACCAAATACACTAGGCCACGCCCTCATGTTAAGCCACACCCATCAGCCAATACATTGATAGGATCACCCAGAAGGGACACGTCTATAAATTGGATCTTGTCACCAAAACCAAGAAAATAGGAGTGTCAAGTCAACCTGTGTTGGGGTTGGAACCACAGACTCTAATACTATATTTAATTTAAATCCACACCAATGTGCATGCAATCTAGAGTGACACCATGTTTTTAAAGGGATACTATCATCATTTATTGGGATACAACTAATACCATCTTTTTACTGTAGTATTGTACATTTTTTAAATTATTTTTAAAAATTCTCAGTTTTGCCACCTTTTTTTCACCAGGCATAACATGTTTGTTTACTATTATTACAGTAATAACCAAGAACATTTTTCTCACCAACCCCAAATTTACCATAGGCTTCCATTATGAGACTTGAATATCCTGTAAATAAAGTCCTTATCAATCGGGGGGGGGGGGGGGAGACATTATTTTAGGGATGCACCAAATCCAGGATTCAAATCCAAATTTGCATATGCAAATTAGGGGCGGGGAGGGGAATTGCAAGACTTTTTGTCACAAAACATGAAGTAAAAAATGTTTTCCCCTTCCCACCCATAATTTGCATATGCAAATTAGGGTTCAGATTCTGTTCGGCCGAATCTATTGCAAAGTGGATTCGGTGCATCCCTACTTTATGCGCCGAAAGGGTTTGCTTCTCCTTTAAACACCTCAAACCTACGCAGAACCGCTACTGCATAAAACGAAAAATCTAACGGTTATATACTTGCACATACGACCTGGGGAGCCAAGGGGGTTCCGGAAGATAGTGGCAGCAGCCAGGTGGGGAGCTAGAGAGGTTCATTCGGAAACCCAGGAGTGCGCTGCCTCTACACTACAAATGGGGAGCTAGAGACTTTCACGCAGCCACAACCCCCCTGTATCCCAGCCCCCCATCTTCTACAGAACCTGGTTATACAAAGCAACTAACTGCAGAGCTGTGCAACAGGTCAGCGAGTATCATGTATGGTCCCAGACTTTAGTGCAGAGAAGGGAAACGTTTCTCAATGGTCAAGTATTTCTTATTTGTCTGACATTTTTCTCAGCAGAAGTGTACTTTATTTTGGATTGCTAGCTGTTAAAACTATTAGTTCCCCTTTAACAGGATGTAATCCTCTAATAGAATTTACATCTGAACGTCATCTTATTTTATTTCAATGAACTTTTAGGCTTTGCTTGCCTCAATATACAGTGCAATTGTTTGCTAGGGTCAGGACAAGGCCTAAATGGACAGTTAATAATAGTAATAATAATAAAAACAACAATGGAATTAATAAAAAAAAAAACATCTTGCCATGAAAATACCCGTGACCTGTCAAAGTGAAGTTCAATTTCAGGCATATCTTTTAAAAACTACAAAAAGTTAGTTTTTATGAAGGATTTTGGCACTCTAAAAAATACATGGTAATAAGGAGCCCATTTATGAAAGGTCAAAACAGAAAAAAATACTTGTTATTTCTATTTATCTGACAATACATTTTATTATATATATATATATATATATTTTTTTAATATATATATAATTTGTTTTACAACAATTTTGGGTAATTTCAGTATGAACATTAAGGCATTCAGTGACTACTGCCAATGAGCTGTTGTGGAATCATGGAGTTTCCAAAAAATGGGTCGGGCTTTCATGAAAGCATGGGGGCGTGTCTAGATATAACTTGGATTGGGAGTCGTTCTTAGAAATCCTGCCGTAAAGGGGTGGTTCACCTTTTAGTTAACTATTGGTATGTTATAAAATGGTACGGTCTGAGAAACTTTTGAATTGGTCTTCGTTATTTATGTTTTATAGTTGTTTTTTTTTAATTATTTGCCTTCTTCTTCTGACTCTTTCCAACTTATAAGAGTATTATTACTACTACTTTTTATTTCTCATCTTTCTATTCAGGCCTCTCCTATTCATGTTCCAGTCTCTTATTCAAATCAGTGCATGGTTGCTAGGGGAATTTGGACCCTAGCAACCAGATGGCTGAAACTATAAATGGGAGAGCTGCTGAATAAAAAGCTAAACAAGTCAAAAACCACAAATATTAAAAAATGAAAACCAATTGCAAATTGTCTCAGAATATCCCTCTCTATGTCATACTAACAGTTAATTTAAAGGTGAACAACCCCTTTAAGCCATTCAAGCAAACCTTACAGTGCTGAACCCCAGTAAGCAGGGAGGGTCATTGTGACATTTACTCTAGGCTGGAGGTGGGGCCACCCTTCTATAGGCTGAAGTACAAATATAACTAGTACTCCCGCCAAATGAAAGCTTGCACTGTCCCAAGAATAGTTTGAGTGAGAGAGCTAACTCTCTGTTATTAACGTTTAATGCTACTGGACGGGTGGCTTTAGGGGTATTTTAAGAAAAAAACACATTATGTGGTTCTCCATTACTGGTTATCCTGGCACATTTTTTATAAATTATGGGAATGGTCTGCATCAATTGAACAGAAAAAGAGAGTTCTATATTGGCCTTTTAGAAATAGGCTCCCAAACTTTAATCTCTTGGTGGACTTGACCTTTATCTTCATAACCTATAAGTACCATAACTGTACAGACATCAGGGGGCACATTTACTATTGGTCGAATATCGAGGGTTAATTAATCCTCGATAGTCGACCCTCGAAGTAAAATACTTTTACTGCAAATACTTCGATCCAACGATCGAAGGAAAAACGATTCGAAGGATTTTATTCCATCGATCTAAGGATTTTCCTTCGATCAAAAAAAGCTTAGAAAGCATATGGGGAAGGTCCCATAGGCTAACATTGGTGCTCGGTAGGTTTAAAGTGGCGAAGTAGGTAGTCAAAGTTTTTTTAAAGAGACAGTACTTCGACTATTGAATGGTCGAATAGTCGAACGATTTTTAGTTCGAATTGTTCGATTCAAAGTCGAAGGTCGTAGTAGCCTATTCGATGGTCGAAGTACCCAAAAAAAACTTTGAAATTCTAAGTTCACTCGAGCTTAGTAAATGTGCCCCCAGGTATTTCTAAATGTTTAACTGTAAATGTTGGCAGGAATTTCATCTGTAAAGCTGAGCCCTGACCAAGCACAAAACACACAATCGATAAGGCTGGCACTTACCAAAATCAGAATCTTTAAAACACGCCTCCAAGTTATCCTGCTCCTCGTCATAGTCTTCCATTGTAATGCTCTTCTTGTTGGCTTTCTTGCTGGCTCGTTTGTTTGCAAGCTTGTTGTTGCCCGACTTCTTGGAATTCTGTGCTGATATGGAATTATTCTTGGCTTGGTTTGCACTCCAGGAGGTCTGTAGGCAGGAATCTGAGGGCAGATTGGCCATTGATAGCATTCCCTGGATCGCTTCCTGCGTGCTCGGAGATGCTGGGGGTTGGCTTTATGGGAAGTAAACCAGAAAGTTCCATTCAGACATGTGGATGTATTCATAGTCTTTAGCAGCTGAGAACATTGTGCATTCAAATACACAAGTGATACTTAGCTCCATTACCTGTGTAACAGAACAACCCCTCAGTGACTTCTAATATCCTTATCATTTACAGTAGGGGGTACATTATCCCTTATAATACATGAGTGATACTCAGAGTTCCCTGTATAACTCAGTCTGCAGCCTTGTGCCTTTATATGGTCACAGAACAACCCCTCAGTGACTCTAATATCCTTATCATTTACAGTAGGGGGTACATTATCCCTTATAATACATGAGTGATACTCAGAGTTCCCTGTATAACTCAGTCTGCAGCCTTGTGCCTTTATATGGTCACAGAACAACCCCTCAGTGACTCTAATATCCTTATCATTTACAGTAGGGGGTACATTATCCCTTATAATACATAAGTGATACTCAGAGTTCCCTGTATAACTCAGCCTGCAGCCTTGTGCCTTTATATGGTCACAGAACAACCCCTCAGTGACTTCTAATATCCTTATCATTTACAGTAGGGGGTACATTATCCCTTATAATACATGAGTGATACTCAGAGTTCCCTGTATAACTCAGCCTGCAGCCTTGTGCCTTTATATGGTCACAGAACAACCCCTCAGTGACTTCTAATATCCTTATCATTTACAGTAGGGGGTACATTATCCCTTATAATACATGAGTGATACTCAGAGTTCCCTGTATAACTCAGCCTGCAGCCTTGTGCCTTTATATGGTCACAGAACAACCCCTCAGTGACTTCTAATATCCTTATCATTTACAGTAGGGGGTACATTATCCCTTATAATACATGAGTGATACTCAGAGTTCCCTGTATAACTCAGCCTGCAGCCTTGTGCCTTTATATGGTCACAGAACAACCCCTCAGTGACTTCTAATATCCTTATCATTTACAGTAGGGGATACATTATCCCTTATAATACATGAGTGATACTCAGAGTTCCCTGTATAACTCAGCCTGCAGCCTTGTGCCTTTATGTAGTCAAAGAACTCGACTCTGGGGATTGATATATATATATACACATATACCGGTATATATATTCCACATTTGGTCTCTGACAATGGTGACTATTTTCCACATCTGACAATTTATTTAGCAAACAGAAGGAAATGAATGTATAAGGTGGAATATAAAGAGAAATGCTCTTCTTACATAATTAAGGCTGAATGTTCTGGGATCAGAGTCTAACTAATAAGTTTATTTAGGAAAGGACTTTCTGGTAAGAAGTGTTTTTTAAACATGGAAATGAATAGCCTTTAATGGAATAAATGGTTTTCCAGAGCAATGTCCTTAATTGACCTTATTTTTCATAGGAAGAGTAAACGCTTTTACAGGAACAAATGAAGGAGTCATTAGGAGAAGTTGCCAAGTCAGAATTCCATGGCTGTTGCTGTTTGCTGCACACACAAGACTCACTCCTCTCAGTAATTACCAGGGAAATGGACCATCAAGTGACCTGACTGTAACGGCACGAGGAAATGCCTTTGGGGTGTAAAATCTGCTTTGATATAACTGAGTAATCACAATCCCATCCCAATGAACAGCTAGCACAATTTGCTTGAGTCCATCAACACTGCATGAACTTGCCTCCAGTGTGACTCACATGCCAGATCCACAGCGGCCATTGGTGCACAAGCGACACAAGCGACACAACGACACACTTATGGTGACAAATTGGAGAGCAATGTCAAACCACTTTGGCAGCAGAAAGTGTGCTTGTGCCCTCACAACTAAAATATACTTATAAATGTTTGGTAAATAAATAAATGTTAAACTATTGTGTAACTAATGCCCAGGACAGCAAAAAGGCATAAAGCAACAAAGGAATATTGGTTTTGCCACAAAGGAAGGAGAGGCAGTCACATGACAGTAGAGACGAGTAGCAGGAAACACACTCCCCCATGCAAAGGAAGTAGAGACAGTCACATGATTACCAGGAAATACACTCCCCCATGCAGAGGAAGTAAAGACAGTCACATGAGTACCAGAAATATACTCCCCGTGCAAAGGAAGTAGAGACAGTCACATGAGTACCAGGAAATACACTGCAAATACACCAATTAGACCGCTCCCAGCTAACCCCCCTGCACTGCTCCGTGTGCTCCTTGTTGGGTGCTCTGTCTGCAGCGTCTCCACCGCTTGTCTCACACCAACCAAAGGAAAGACGGCACTCCATTCAAGGATAAAGGCAGGTTTATTACAGACCCCACAGGGATCTAAAGCCCTATGAATTTCGGGACTCAATCCCTTAATCAGCTACGTCTTTCCTTAGGTTGGTGTGAGACAAGCTACCAGGAAATATACTCCCCATGCAAAGGCAGTAGAGAAAGCAACATGAGTACCAGGAAATATATTTCACATTCAAAGGAAGTAGAGACAGTAACATGAGTACCAGGAAATACACTCCCCATGCAAAGGAAGTAGAGACAGTTACATGAGTACTGGAAATATACTCCCCATGCAAAGGAAGTAGAGTCATTCAAATGAGTACCAGGATATACACTCCCCATGCAAAGGCAGTAGAGAAAGCAACATCAGTACCAGGAAATATATTTCACATTCAAAGGAAGTAGAGACAGTAACATGAGTACCAGGAAATACACTCCCCATGCAAAGGAAGTAGAGACAGTCACATGAGTACTGGAAATATACTCCTCATGCAAAGGAAGTAGAGTCATTCAGATGAGTACCAGGAAATACACTCCCCATGCAAAGGCAGTAGAGAAAGCAACATGAGTACCAGGAAATATATTTCACATTCAAAGGAAGTAGAGACAGTAACATGAGTACCAGGAAATACACTCCCATGCAAAGGAAGTAGAGACAGTCACATGAGTACTGGAAATATACTCCCCATGCAAAGGAAGTAGAGTCATTCAAATGAGTACCAGGATATACACTCCCCATGCAAAGGCAGTAGAGAAAGCAACATCAGTACCAGGAAATATATTTCACATTCAAAGGAAGTAGAGACAGTAACATGAGTACCAGGAAATACACTCCCATGCAAAGGAAGTAGAGACAGTCACATGAGTACCAGGAAATATACTCCCCATGCAAAGGAAGTAGAGACAGTCACACAAGTACCAGGAAATACACTCCCCCATGTAAAGGAAGTAGAGACAGCACACGAGTACCAGGAAATACATTCCCCCGTACAAAGGAAGTAGAGACAGTCACACGAGTACCAGGAAATAACGCCCACATGTAAAGGAAGTAGAGACAGTCACATGAGTACCAGGAAATATACTCCCCATGCAAAGGAAGTAGAGACAGCCACATGAGTACCAGTAAATACACTCCCCATGCAAAGGAAGTAGAGACAGTCACACGAGTACCAGGAAATATATTCCACATGCAAAGGAAGTAGAGACAGCCACATGAGTACCAGGAAATACACTCCCCATGCAAAGGAAGTAGAGACAGTCACATAACTACCAGGAAATATATTCCACATGCAAAGGAAGTAGAGACAGTCACATTAGTATCAGGAAATACACTCCCCCATGCAAAATAAGTAGAGACAGTCACATGAGTACCAGAAATTGCACAAACCCCCCCATGCTGGCAATAAAAGTGATTATAACAGATTTATAACTTATAATAGTATATTATTCCAGGTTTACATGTGGCACAGTAGTTTTTGTTTCCAGTTTAGGGAGAGCCAACACCAACCTGTTTGCGTTATAATCCAAACCACCAACTTCCTTGCTTGCCTGTAGCAGATCTAATATCCCAGCTGAGCTCCCGCTGTCCTTTTTGACTCTGGAATTCCGCGCTGGTTTGTCCTCTGTGTCTATGTGAAGGGAGTCTTCATCGGATGTATCATCACTCTAGGAAATGATAAGAATTACCGAGAAATAAATGCATTTAGATGTTGGAGTATAGATTAGTTGGTGCCTGATGAGAAAGACGTGATCTCATGTTGCAAATGGTATAATAGTGAAACATAATGTATTGACTAGACCCGGGGAGGAAATATTTACCTTATATTTTGATTCCAGGCCCTTGGGTTTCTTTGCTGGAGGTGGAGGAGGAGTCTCCTTGTTATCTGACAAAACTAGACAACACAAAAATGAAAGTGTCAATGCAGCATATGAGGCACAAATAAGGACTCTGAATATTTACTGAGAAATATTTAAGCATTTGAGTGGTTGAAACCGCCCAGACGTTGCCTAGAAAGGGGCACATGAGAAGGGCTACTGAAGGGCCAACTATCACTTGAAGAACAGAGTTGAGGTGCACAGTCAACCACCCCAAGGTCTCTGCATGACTCTGCCTGTATTGGGCAGCACAAAAGCCGCCATTATATCTGCAATAATGGACCCAAGAAGTTGCATGATCATGTGAATCCAAGTTAACTTCTAATATTGTTACAAAAGGGGGTGCATGATAATGGGAATAAAGTACCCCCTCTTGTAAAACAAAAGCACTTTCTAAGTTACTGAGGAGTTACATGACCAGAAAAAGCATGCGGCTGTAACTATAGTGTGCTGGGGCTCCCCCTGCAAAAACATCTTCAGAGAGGCCTGGCGCACTCTGATCCCCATTCTCCAGACCACTTCCTGTTCCGCCTCTGCCCCGCCCACATCCTGCCTCTGACCCGCCCGACTTGCGTCCCACTTCCCCGCCGCAGGGAAGAGGGGTTTACGCCACTGCCAAGTGTTTTTATACAGGTCATAGAACTCCGAGGTGACTTCCTATTTTGCTACAGGGGGTACTTTATTATAATACACAAGTTTCATGGAGTCATGTGACAGAAATGACACCACTAAGCACCGAGTATAACTGATGACATCACTAAGCACCATTTATAAGGATATCATTTACAGGATATTTATTCAATATTAATTGAAAAGAATGTCTGCAGTATTTCAAAAAGCATCACAGTAACCCATATGGAATGTGGGAAAAGTTTTTGACAACCAAAAGACCAAGACCAAGAGCATTTGGCCAAAACAATATGTGTGGTGCAACTCTAACACTGGCCCACCTCAAATACACCATCCCTACAGTGAGTCCTGGGGGCTATCATCATGGTGTGGGGTTACTCTTTATCAACAGGGATTGTGCGTCTTCTTAAAATAAGAACAATAGAGGCAAAGGGTGATGTTCCTGACAGGCTTCCAGCTGGAGACCCCTAAATCTCTCCGTCTAAACTGTCAGAATGATTTAGCAGCTTATATGTGTTACTGTGTGTGTATCTGAGATTGTGTCACAATCGGATCTTACAGGACAAGTCTCTCTTTGTGGTCGTTTTCTTTCGTCTGATGGGAAACTCATCAATCTTCAACTCTCCGTCATCCGATACATATTCATATTCGTCCCTGACTGGTTTGGTTTTGTCTTCTTTAAAGTTCTGCAGAGATCCAAAAATACTGGGACTATTCTGGGTCTTGATCCCTTTGGACCTGTTGGAATGAGTGGGATATAAGAAGTCAATCTGGGCTACAAGTTGGGTGGAAACATAACAGGTGGCTAAATACGGACTATGAAGGAAACGGGTGCAAGGAACAGAGAGGCATAATCAGTGGTCTTTTTAACCGAATCACTAATTATTGCTTTACAACCCCGCAGCAAAGACACAAGCATTCGTTTCCATGTAATTATCTTGTCTAATGGAAAGTGTGTTGCTGTGCAGATTTCTGTAATGATTCAGTTATCATGAAATTGTTTATTTGGAAACTTCTGTGGACCTGTATTTTGTGCATGACATCACAAGGCTGTTATATACAACAACACACTCAGAACACTGACTCTTTTTCATGTTGAAACACAAGTCACATGACTATGGCAAAGCAAACAGGCCCATGTATAGTAAGAAGTTTGCAAAAGTTGCAATAAGGTTTGTTTATGAACACAAGCAGAAAACTGGTGATTATTTTGTGGACGCTGAAACTGTAAATTGTCTTTTTGCATAGATACACACTACGGGGCTGATTTATCAAAGGTCGAATGTAAAGAGTTTTGTTTTTACCTCGAACTCAAAACTCGAATGGTATCTTATTTAAAGGAGAAGGAAACCTAGTCAGCGCAAAAACCCTCCCCTCCTCCCGTGTGTTGCCCACCCTCCCAACTCCGCCCTGGCCTACCTGTCCCGCTGGGCAAATGCCCCTAACTTGTTACTTACCCTTCTGCACAGTTCCAGTCTACGGAGTTGACCGACGCCATCTTCTTACAAGCGATCTTCTTCCTGCTTTGACCGGCGCATGCGCAGTAGGAGCATTTCGCCCGTACGATCTACTGCGCATGCGCCAAAAGTCACAAAGTCGGAAAACTTTGTGACTTTTGGCGCATGTGCAGTAGATCCGTACCGACGAAATGCTCCTACTGCGCATGCGCCAAAACGCCGGTCAAAGCAGGAAGAAGATCGCGTGGAAGAAGATGGTGCCTGTGAACTCCGTGGACTGGACCTGCGCAGAAGGGTAAGTAACAAGTTAGGGGCATTTGCCCAGCGGGACAGGTAGGCCAGGGGGGAGGAGGGAGGGTGGGCAACACACGGGAGGGGGGAGGGTTTTTGCGCCGACTGGGTTTCCTTCTCCTTTAAGAAAAAACTCAAACGTTTACTATTCAAACAAATGTTACCGACCCAAAAACTCTAATCGAATTCAAATCGATTTCAAAGTGTAATTTGAATCGAGTTTTTCTCCGAAAGAAAACTCGAATGTCAGGAAGGCTATTAACTTCTTCAAATAGGTCAACGGAAACCGACATATTTTGCCTGGGGTTGCCCGCAAAAATTAGATGCAGTCTGGGGTACACGGGTATCATTCCACGACGGTAAAACAAACTCCTCGGAATGTGCACAAGAATAAGTTGACAAGTGAAATATTTGAATCATTTCTCCTCCTCTATCTGCTCCAAATCCTTCTCTACTCACTTTTATTTTTTCTTCCTTATGACAACTGTTGTTTAAAATGCAAAAATAAAAACTTAAAAAAAAAAAGAAAATAGGTCAGCGGACTTCTGCCATTGACTTCTACATGAGCTCGGCAAGTTTCAGGTGGCAACCTATTGAATTCGAGCTACTTCCAGGGTAGAGGGATGATAAATCTCAGATTCAAGTTCAAATTCCAGTTGACCAAAAAAAAAAAAAACAACTTGAAAATTCAAATTTACCATTTGAACTTAGAAAATTTGCCCCTTAATGCATACATTTCAATCCCAGTAAGAAATGTTGGCCCCTTAATAGAGCATTACCAAAGTATATTTAATTGGACCCAAACTTTCAAAACTCCTGGTATCAATAAATCACCTATGTTCCATTAATATATATTTTGCACATTTACAACCATATATCTCAGCTTTAATTCATGCAGCATTAAAAAGTACCTTCCATACCTATAAAACCAGGTACAAATAGGAGGAAAAACAAGGGGCCCCCAAAATAATTTGCAGTCCAATACACTGGCCAACGCTCTAAAATGAAGTAGCAACGAAGTGTTTCTCCACTTTGAGCTCATATTGAGCACTGAAAAAATATCATTTGTAAATACATATTGTTATCAGATAAATGTCAGCAATCCACAGAGGACACTCAGCAATAGTTTACGGGTAAGGAAGCCAATCCTATATCTCTACAGCATGCATATAGTTTGCAGAGAACATGGCTATAGCCATTGGCAAATTTGTGAAGCCGTTATGAAAAAGAAAGGGCAATTTCAAAGGTAAAGTCCTAGAATATCATATAAATCATTGCATATGTTCTCCTTTAGGTCTGGCTTGCTCCAAAATACGCTGTAATACAAGAAGTACATAAAGTTATATTATCAGACTTGTTCCTGCCAGCACCCCAGTATAGTCATTCCTGTGTCGCTGGTTTAGTACATTCTAACAAGTGTCTGCTTATTTATGCCTCCATGTTTAAATTACACACAGACATCTACATTGTAGATAGAAAACATAGTGGGGCTCATTTATCAATACTGGGCAAATTTGCCCATGGGCAGCTACATTCAGTGATTGGCTTTTAAAAGCCAGCTGCAGGTAGAACAATGAATCCAACAATTTGATTGGTTGCCATAGGTTACTGCCCAGGTGCAAATTTTTATAATAATAAATGACCTCCAGTGATTTGCATCTGTTGCACTTTCCAGAAGAGATTGGTTGGTCTAGAAACCCTCAGGAGGGTTCAGGATAAAAGACTCCACTCCAGGTGTAGGTCACCATTGCCCACATGCATCACATACAACTCCTAATCGTTAGCCCATTGGTTGGTGGTGAAGCGACTGTCCCGTTTTTCGCGGGTCAGTCTTGATTTTGACAGCTCAGCCCGCACTCACAGATTTTTATGAAAATGTTACTCTTTGATCTCCTGCACTGACTCTAGAAAAAATACAAAGTTTCTGAAACTGAATTAAATAAGAGGCTTTTGGCAGAGACACCAGAATACTGAGCACCTGATATAATTGTAACCAATAAGATAAAAAGGTCTCTTGGGAGAACTGAGACTTAAAGCTTAAAGGGCGATATCACTTTCATTAGCAAAACTGTTGTAACACGTAAAACATGGCCCTAAAACTCCCAGAAATGTCTTCATAACCTGCCAAATGTTGTAAAATGGATTTGGTTATTTAGGGGGTGTGGGCAAAAATGGGCATGTTTCCCAGCAGTTATCCAATATATATATATACTGTATCTCTTGTACATACCCAAACAATTTCTTATTGGTGAACGAGAACTTGAATTTATTGTCTTTATTTGCTGAAAATAGTGTTTTCTGCAATCGATGCTCTTCCTCCATTTTCAGTAATGAATCCGGCTTGCTGTTCTGAAAGAGAGAAATATGAATGGACTGTAGAACTCGTGATTCTATAGTGACATTTTACTTAGAATAGATTTCTGAACTACAACAACAAGACATGACTCCTGTGCTTTGCTAGAAAGGAAGTAAAGCCACATGATTACCAGGAAATACTCTTCCCATGCAAAGGAAGTAGAGACAGTCACATGAGTACCAGGAAATACACTCCCCCATGGTAAGGAAGTAGAGACAGTCACATGAGTACCAGGAAATACACTCCCCCGTGCAAAGGAAGTAGAGACAGTCACATGAGTACCAGGAAATACACTCCCCCGTGCAAAGGAAGTAGAGACAGTCACACGAGTACCAGGAAATACACTCCCCATGCAAAGGAAGTAGAGACAGTCACATGAGTACCAGGAAATACACTCCCCCGTGCAAAGGAAGTAGAGACAGTCACATGAGTACCAGGAAATACACTCCCCCGTGCAAAGGAAGTAGAGACAGTCACATGAGTACCAGGAAATACACTCCCCCGTGCAAAGGAAGTAGAGACAGTCACATGAGTACCAGGAAATACACTCCCCCGTGCAAAGGAAGTAGAGACAGTCACATGAGTACCAGGAAATACACTCCCCCATGCAAAGGAAGTAGAGAAAGTAACACGAGTACCAGGAAATACTCTCCCCATGCAAAGGAAGTAGAGACAGTCATGAGTACCAGGAAATACACTCCCCCATGCAAAGGAAGTAGAGACAGTCACACAAGTACCAGGAAATACACTCCTCCATGCAAAGGAAGTAGAGACAGTCACATGAGTACCAGGAAATACACTCCCCCATGCAAAGGAAGTAGAGACAGTCACATGAGTACCAGGAAATACACTCCCCATGCAAAGGAAGTAGAGACAGTCACATGAGTACCAGGAAATACTCTCCCCATGCAAAGGAAGTAGAGACAGTCATGAGTACCAGGAAATACACTCCCCCATGCAAAGGAAGTAGAGACAGTCACACAAGTACCAGGAAATACACTCCTCCATGCAAAGGAAGTAGAGACAGTCACATGAGTACCAGGAAATACACTCCCCCATGCAAAGGAAGTAGAGACAGTCACATGAGTACCAGGAAATACACTCCCCCCGTGCAAAGGAAGTAGAGACAGTCACACGAGTACCAGGAAGTACACTCCCCCGTTCAAAGGAAGTAGAGACAGTCACATGAGTACCAGGAAATACACTCCCCCATGCAAAGGAAGTAGAGACAGTCACATGAGTACCAGGAAATACACTCCCCCATGCAAAGGAAGTAGAGACAGTCACAAAAGTACCAGGAAATACACTCCCCCATGCAAAGGAAGTAGAGAATCACACGAGTATAAGAAATACACTCCCCCATGCAAAGAAACAGAGACAGTCACGAGTACCAGGACAACTTATAAAAAGCACAAAAAGCAACAGTAAATCAGAAGTAAATCTTTTTATTCTAAAACACTTTTAATAGGGGCCTAAAGGATAAATCAACTTTTCAATTACAGCTTGTTTGGGGGATGGTGGGGCTCCATTCTGCCAAGTTACTGAGAAATAAAGGGCTCTTTGTTGTGCAAATAGTTCAGCTGTAGCCTTCCTTCCTACACATTATCCATATTGTATGGACAATGCAAGACTGTGAAATTGTTTCCCAGCCATTTCTGGAAGTTGCTTCCTTTGAAGGTTATTGAAGCAGCACAATAGTATTGACACCTTTGTCACAAGCAGTAGCATGTGTCACCATTTTACACCAGGGAAGCAGCTTTCCATACGGTTTCTATAGAGTGATTTGTTTCATGTGCAGTTACATTTGAACAGTGCATCTCTCTGTCCCAGCAGAATTGAAACATGTATTAATTAAACAGATGAAGTTTATATGGACAGATAATGACAGACAAGTGAATATTATTGTTACCTTTGCTACATTGTATCCAGTGCCACTGCCTACCTTGTATTTCCACTTGGCTTCAGTCTTGATCTTGTTCTGCTCCCGGATTTCACATTTCTCCACATGGTTGTGCTTGGGGGCTTCCTCCTTTGTGGGGGTGCTGATCTCTTCTTTAGGTATCTGAAAGAAAGTCATATGGAGAGCTTATGTCTGCACTTCCAACTGTCCACTTCTGGACCTTAAAGGAGGAGGAAAGTCATATCCCACTTGGGGGTGCCAAATGAAAGACACCCCAAGTGAATGTATTGACTTACCTTAAACCCCGGGCTGGTGCTCCTATCAGCAGAAAACTGCACCGGCCCGGGGTTATACCATTGAGCACCACGGAGAGATCCTCTTCCAACTTTTTCTTTCTTCAAATTTACCGGGGCAGACGCATGCGCAGTAGAACGAAACTTTTTGTTAAAGTTCGGCTTTTCTCTCTAATGCGCATGCACAGCCATGAGAAGAAAAGAGAAGCTGGAAGAGGATTCGCTCCGTGGTGCTCACTGGTATAACCCCGGGCCGGTGCAGTTTTCTGCTGATTGGAGCACCAGCCCGGGGTTTAAGGTAAGTCAATACATTCACTTGGGAGTGCCTAACATTTCCTCCTCCTTTAATTATTAGCAGGATTATGCCTTTCAGTTCAGGTGTCTAGACTCATTGCATATTAATTTGTATTCTATTAACGAGGAACTATTGCCAAAATGAAAATGTAATATAAGCTTCGTCAAACTGAAATAAGAAACTTTCTAAATACAAACAATTAAAAATTCTGTAAAGTTTCTGAAATAATCAAGTTTATATTCACTATTCCTCTCTCAGCATCTGTTTCTCTTAATTCTCTCTTCATGCAGCAGTTGGGTGTCAGATATTCACTGACAGTTACATCCAATATATCTTATAGGGGGGGCTCCTTTTGCCTAGAAGATGTATTAGAGGTCACTCTATTAAACTCACCAGACATCATGTCTCTCTACATGCAGGATTTGTGCAAAAGGCAGTTATTTTGTTACATTTTGTTTGTACTGGAATCAGTTATTTGAGTGAGCTCTAATACATCTGCTAGGGAAGGAGCCCCCCTATAAGATATATTGGAGCTAACTGTCAGTGAATATCTGACAACCAAAAAATTTTTCCATTTTCGCAATAGTTTCCCTTTAATTATTTTATCAACGTATTATTTTTAATTAATGTTTGTACTGCTTTTGGATGCTCCAATTCACATAACTTTGATTTCCCAAAACTCAACTCACTGCATTTTCCCTTTATGTCATAACCCAGTGCAAACATACCATCATGGGTTAAGCACGTTAAAATGCATCTACTGTTTCATTAAGGAAGGAACGCAAAAGGATTTCTATAGTGCATACTAAGTTTGCCTCAACCCTCGGGGCGATTTAGGACCATGACAGATTCTTTGTCACCTGCAGGAAATCTCTCTCCCAAAAACACCCGATGCTCCACACCCACTGGGGACGATAAAGCAGATAAATGTGACTACCCCTCTGTGTCCTGTGACAATTGCAATACATGAGTGTAGCCTATCCTGAGCTCCACTTACTATCCCTTTCTTTGGTGCTTCTGCTGTAATCATAGTATCTTTTGTGTGGGTATCTAGAGGCTCTAGATCTGGGGTCGTAGGGAGCGAGATGGGGCTTTCCTTCATCTTCTTTCCTTTCTTCTTCCCCCCGTCCTTTTCCTTCTGAGGCTTTGGTGCCTTGGGGGTCTTGTTGGGTTTGGCAACTTTTGGGGGTTTCGCCACTTTGGGTGGTTTCGGCGGTTTCGGAGGCTTTGGCGGCTTGAGCGGTTTCTCGTTTTTAGCAGTATTTTTTTGGGGAGCTTTTTCCATTTTTTCCAAGGGTGGAGGGGATTCCGGAACCGGAGAGGCAGGTTCCTCCTTTTCAATTTTCTCCGCTATATTGTTCTTTTCTGCAATAATGTTGGCACTCACTTCTGTTTTGGTAACCTTAGAAGCGTTCTGCAGGGTAAGAGATAAATCAGAGAGAAATGGTTTATTTACAAATACGCCCCTACAGAACCAATGAGGAAGAGTAAAAGGCAAACTGAACAAATGAACACAGGCAGGATTTGTAAGAGACAAAAATGCTCTAGAACATGGTCTGTGCACTAGAACTTTGGCCTGGACATGAGCTGTACGTGATCCTTTATTTACTGATGCAGCAAAACGTAGATTAAAATAAATGGAAAAGAAGAATCGACTGAAGTGGCACATTGTTCTTTGTGTCTGTGCCATAGATTGTACTTTGCATGACACTTAATATTATGTTATTACAAACAAAATTAGGTAATTTAGCTTGAACCAAGGCAAGATGGTGACAGGGAGGCAAGATGGAGAAAGTAGGACAAGATGGAGATAGTAGGACAAGATGGAGATAGTAGGACAAGATGGAGATAGTTGGACAAGATAGAGACAGTAGGACAAGATGGAGATAGTAGGACAAGATGGAGACAGTAGGACAAGATGGAGATAGTAGGACAAGATGGAGATAGTTGGACAAGATGGAGACAGTAGGACAAGATGGAGACATTAGGACATGATGAAGACAGTAGGGAATATGGAGACAGTAGGGCACAATAAAAACTGATGGGTAAGATGACGACAGCAGGGCAAAATGGAGACAGGAGGGCAAGATGGAGACAGGAGGACAAGATGAAGACAGTAGGCCAAGATGGAGACAGTAAGACAAGATGGAGACAGTAGGCCAAGATGGAGACAGTAGGCCAAGACGGAGACAGTAGGCCAAGACAGAGACAGTAGAACAAGATGGAGACAGTAGGACAAGATGGAGACAGTAGGGCAAGATAGAGACAAGAGGACACTATAGAAACATTAGGGCAAGATGAAGACAGTAGGACAAGATGGAGACAGTAGGACAAGATGGAGACAGTAGGACAAGATGGAGACAGTAGGACAAGATGGAGACAGTAGGACAAGGTGGAGACAGTAGGACAAGATGGAGACAGTAAGACAAGATGGAGACAGTAGGACAAGATGAAAACAGAAGGCAAAGAGGAGACAGTAGAGCAAGATGGAGACAGTAGGACAAGATGGATTTAGTAGGGCAAGATGGATTTAGTAGGGCAAAATGAATATAGTAGGGCAAGATGGATATAGTAGGGCAAGATGAAAACAGAAGGCAAAGAGGAGACAGTAGGACAAGATGGAGACAGTAGGGAAAGATGGAGACAGTAGGGAAAGATGGAGACAGTAGGGCAAGATGGATATAGTAGGGAATATGGAGACGGTAGGACAAGATGGAGACAGTAGGGAATATGGATACAGGAGGGCACATTGAAGACTGATGGGTTAGATGGAGACAGGAGGGCATGGTTTAAATCAGTGATCCCGAACCAGTGGCTTGTGAGTAACATGTTTCTCACCAACCCCTTGGTTGTTACTCCCAGTGCCCTCAAAGCAGGTGATTATTTTTTAATTGCAGGCTTGGAGACAATTTTTGCTTGCATGAAACCAGTTGTACTGCCAAACTGAGCCTTTTTTAGACTGCCTGGCCACATAAAGGCTACCAAATAAGCAATTACGGTATTTGGCACCCCCAGGAAATTTGTTCATATGCGTGTGTTGCTCCCCAACTGATGTTCAAATTGAATGTGGTTTAAAAAGGTTGGGGACCTCTGGTTTAGATACTATGGTATAATTTAGCCAGTAGGACTCGATGACAAGATAGTGACAGTAAGAGAAGAAAATGGCAATAGGGCAAGATGGAGACAATATTAAATATAAAACTGTCAACATTACTGGGTCGAGAGCTACATCATCAAAGACAATTCAGAGAACTGCAGCAACATAACGATGACACGATTTGTCAGAAAAAGCCCAAATATCTGGTACTGAGATTCATGTCTGCAGATACAGAACCCAAATAGGTGGTGTACCTCAGTTAGACGGATTTCTTTGGCGAGATCCTTGATGAGCTGTGACGGCTTAAAGTGTTCTGGCAGCTCATCTTCATGTTCTAGCAGAGCCTGAGAAATAATCAAATGGAACCCAGGTGTCAGCAGACAGACAGTAATGCAGGGGTTAAAGACCAGTGCTGCCCAGCGCTTCTGTAAACCAGTTATACAGTATCTGGATTATCATATTATTATGTTGGAATGCAAGAAAAGTTTATAGCTCCTTGGGGAAAGCTGCTAGCCACATTTGCTTTCTAATTGCTGGGGTCGCTGACCCGAACAACAAGAGATAGCTTTAAAGAGATACTGTCATGGGAAAAAAAATTTTTTTCAAAATGAATCAGTTAATAGTGCTGCTCCAGCAGAATTCTGCACTGAAATCCATTTCTCAAAAGAGCAAACAGATTTATTCAATTTTGAAATCTGACATGGGGCTAGACATTTTGTCAATTTCCCAGCTGCCCCTGGTCATGTGACTTGTGCCTGCACTTTAGGAGAGAAATGCTTTCTGGCAGGCTGCTGTTTTTCCTTCTCAATGTAACTGAATGTGTCTCAGTGGGACCTGGATTTTACTATTGAGTGTTGTTCTTAGATCTACCAGGCAGTTGTTATCTTGTGTTAGGGAGCTGTTATCTGGTTACCTTCCCATTGTTCTGTTGTTTGGCTGCTGGAGGGAAAGGGAGGGGGTGATATCACTCCAACTTGCAGTAAAGCAGTACAGAGTGATTGAAGTTTATCAGAGCACAAGTCACATGACTTGGGGCAGCTGGGAAATTGACAATATGTCTAGCCCCATGTCAGATTTCAAAATTGAATATAAAAAAATCTGTTTGCTCTTTTGAGAAATGGATTTCAGTGCAGAATTCTGCTGGAGCAGCACTATTAACTGATTCATTTTGAAAAAAATGTTTTTTCCCATGACAGTATCCCTTTAAATTTCACTTCCCAGAGAGAGGCTAACAGAAATTAAAACACAAGAGAAAATATACAGGAAGCAAATTAAAAATAAAATAGCAGTTGCAGCGCAGCTTGGGTGAACTCCCCACTACAGCATACCTAGGGGTTATTTATTAAAGGTCAAATATTAAATGTTTTTATACCTCTTATTTAAGAAAAAACTTGAATTGAAAAAACTTGATTCAGCGAGTTTGAGTTGCAAAACTTGAATCGATCGAGTTTTCGCAAATAAAACTCGATCGATCCAATTGATGGAGTTTTCGGGCAAATCAGTCCAAAAAAAAAAAAAACTCGATCATAAAGGCTATTAACATTTTCAAATGGTTCAAGGCACCTCTGCCATTGACTCCGACGTGACCTCAACAGGCTTTATATGGTGTATTTTCGGATTCCAGCTATTTCCAGGGTCAGGGTATAATAAATCTTCAAGTTTTTTGTTTTAACCTGAAAATGTGAGTTTTGACAAAATAACACCTCAAAAACTCAAATTTGTGGAACACACAGCTTCAACCTTAATAAATAACCCACGTAATGTTAAATTACAGATATAGGTTCCCTTTAGTGTAGAAATACCTGGTGGCTGTGTTTTAGGGTGACATTTATGAAAAAAATGGTTATCAAAGCAACGGTCATGGATTGTCTCGGTTTTGGTGGCAATAAATGTGCCCCATAGTCTTAAAGTAGTTTGAGTGGCGAGACCATGCTGGGAGACTTCTCTGCGGGTGGGCAGACTCCCTTTCCAAACACCCAAGTTTATTAAAGGGATATTGTTACGGGAAAACATCGTTTTTTAAAACACATCAGTTAATAGTGCTGTTCCAGCAGAATTCTGCACTGAAATCTATTTTTTTAAATGAGCAAATACATCATCAAAGAAGAAAAACAGCTGAAATCCTTACGTTTTTTTTAGTCCAGGATCTAAAGGCTCCGTTGAGAATTTTGGCCCCTTGGACAAGATGCGTTGCTGGCTGCTTCCCGGCTTTGTGCAGAGCTGTAGGCAAAGAAACACGACGGATGAATAATGCAATATTCTATTTTACTTTGCCTTTAGAAAGTAGCCACTCAAATGTAGAGGAAACTCTTCCCCAGGTCCCAGAGACAAAAGCGCATTTAAATAAATCATATCTGGAGTTTCCCAATGAGTCTCTACCCTAGAGAGCCTCCTGGGCCCAAACTGGGAACATCCAAGTAGGGTTAATCCTTTATGACAATGATCCCCAACCAGTGGCTCCAGAACAACATATCGCTCCCCAAGCCCTTGGATGTTGCTCCCAGTGGCCTCAAAGTAGGTGCTTAATTTTAAATTTCAGGCTTGGAGGTAAGTTTTGGTTGTATAAAACCAGGTGTTCTGGCAAACAGAGTCTCCTGTAGGCTACCAGTCCACATAGGGGCTACCAATAGCCAATCACAGTACATATCTGGCATCCCTGGGGAACTATTTTCATACTTGTGTTGCTCCCCAACTCTTTTTACATTTGAATGCAGCTCACAGATATAAAAGGTTGGGGACCTCTGCTCTATGACAATCTGGTGGATTCCCTGGATCATCTTGCTGCTAATTTATTCTAATAGTTTCATCCATTATATTCTATTCATAGATTATCATTATATTTACCTCCCCAGTTCCTAGTAAGGAATTCTATAACCTGATGGAGCTTCCAGTGTCAGTGGGTGTTCACTTCTCACCTGCACCTAAATAACAAAGTCTTTGCACTTCTAATTAAGGTCATTTGTTGCCTTATTAATTAATTTAAGTCACCCAGCTTTGACCCTTTCATTTTCTCCCTTGTCCATGTAAGCAGACGGATGCCCAAATATGTTATGGGATTCTCAGCTTCTTTTCCTACTTCTTCTTTTCAAAATGTTTTTATTGATTATCCGTACACTTTGGGGGTAATTTACTAAAATCTGAATTTATCTTATTGTCCCAATAAAAAAAAAAAAGCTCACCAAAATCCCTATGCCCGATTTTCCCTTATTTATTAAAGGAAAACTATACCCCCAAAATGAATTTTCAAGCAACAGATAGTTTATATCATATTAAAGAATCTTACCAAACTGGAATATATATTTAAGAAAATATTGTCCTTTTACATCTCTTGCCTTGAGCCATCATTTTGTGATGGTCTCTGTGCTGCCTCAGAGATCACCTGACCAGAAATACCACAGCTCTCACTGTAACAGGAAGAGATCACCTGACCAGAAATACTGCAGCTCTCACTGTAACAGGAAGAGATCATCTGACCAGAAATACTGCAGCTCTAACTGTAACAGGAAGAGATCACCTGACCAGAAATACTGCAGCTCTAACTGTAACAGGAAGAGATCACCTGACCAGAAATACTGCAGCTCTAACTGTAACAGGAAGAGATCACCTGACCAGAAATACTGCAGCTCTAACTGTAACAGGAAGAGATCACCTGACCAGAAATACTGCAGCTCTAACTGTAACAGGAAGAGATCACCTGACCAGAAATACAGCAGCTCTAACTGTAACAGGAAGAGATCACCTGACCAGAAATACTGCAACTCTAACTGTAACAGGAAGAGATCAGCTGACCAGCAATACTGCAGCTCTAATTGTAACAGGAAGAGATCACCTGACCAGAAATACTGCAGCTCTAACTGTAACAGGAAGAGATCACCTGACCAGAAATGGTTGAACGTACAAGCCGACTACAAGCACAATAAAATAAACATCGCTATGAGACAACAATGGACTTCTGGGATAACCGAACACCCGAGTGACCTTACAGGCAATACAGGATGAGTGGAACCACCACTATTACGACCCAGACGGTCTGCACAACTACCGTTCAGTCAGGGAGGTTCGGATCTATGTCAGCCCATGAGCCCCATATGTTGTCAAATTTTGTAGGCGTGCCCCATGCAATATCTTTTTATAGAGACCTACATTGTTTGGGGGGTATAGTTTTCCTTTAATTAATCAACTCGATTTAATCAGATCGGTAAAAAAAAAGATCGAAAAACCCAAATCATGCAATTTTTCAGGCGTTTCTCCTGAAAGCTTGATTTTCAAAAGCTTGAAGTTTTTGCCCAAAAACTCTGAAAAAGTCAGATTTTCAGCTAAACCCAGTGCAGATCATAACTTCAAATTGTGATAGGCGCCTCTCCCATTGATTTATACAGGACCCGGACAGGTCTGACATGGCAGATTTTCAGGATTTGCAGCAGCATCAAGGCAGAATAAGTCTCGAAAAATTCTCGAATTATGTTACGGACAGTTATGGTATACTGAAATATTATATAATACATTAATAGTAAGAATATAACCAAGGTAAATTCAAAGAAAATTAAACCTTATTTTTCTTCTTCTCCATGTCTTGATTTATCCTAATTTCGTGCAATCTCCTTGATGGAATATGGGTATGCTCGGATTCCATCTGAAGTTTAGTTTAGGGAAACAACCCTCCGCGTCTAATTTTCCTGTATAGAAGTTCCACATCTAACCTTTTTATGGGAATCCCGATTACTTTTTCCCCTTTTTATACACCTGGCATTTAAATAGCCTTTGTAGCTGCAGCCTGGCATTGAGCATACCTCCCAACATTTTGGAAGTAAAAAGAGGGACAACATTTTTTTCCCGCACGTAGTGCAGCAAATTTTTGACCACACCCCTTTCTGTGGCCACACCCCCTAATTACCATGTTCAGTTTACAAAATTTGGCAGGTTATGAAAGTTTGAAAATATTTCTCCTTATCTAAACTGTGTTTTTGTGTCTCAAAATTGTTACAAAGTATCTTATTTGCACCTGTTAGCTGTTCTGGGCTCTCTGCTAAAAGCCAATTAAGTGAGAAACTTTGTTTCTTTTTCTGGCTGTTCAGTGCAGAGAAAAGAGGGACTTTCCAGTACAAATGAGGGACTGCGGGTTGAGCTGTCAAAAGAGGGACTGTCCCTCCGAAAAAGGGACAGTTGGGAGGTATGCATTGAGTATTGCTTCTGGCACATCATATCAATTAACCTTTCCTTGTCCTTTAATACATCATTGACTTCCCTTGTGCTCCTGATCTTGCCCAGCCCTGTGCAGGGAATCTCAGCATATGAGACATGTTGAGACTTGAACCCCAATAGAATCACTACTTCTTGTATGTTATAGAATGGACAATTCTAAGCAACTTTTTATTTGCTCTTCATTAGTTATTTTTTTATCGTTTTTTTAAATTATTCGCCTTCTTCTGACACTTTCCAGCTTTCAAATGGGGGTCCCTGACCCCAACTAAAAAAAAACCAAATGCTCTGTAAGGCTACACATTTATTGTTCTTGCTACTTTTTACTACTTGTCTTTCTATTCAGGCCTCTCCTATTCATATTCCAGTCTCGTATTCAAATCAATGCATGGTTGCTAGGGGAATTTGGGCCCTAGCAACCAGATGGCTGAAATTACAAACTGGAGAGCTGCTGAATAAGGATCTAAATAATTCAAAAGCTACAAGTGATAAAAAATGAGTCTCAGGATTTCACTTTCTACATGATATTATAAAGTAACTCCGGGGTGAACAACCCCTTTAAGCCCCCTGGGGGTCCGGCTGCCTTTAATCGCACATTGCCATAAGAAAAAGTTTGAACAAAAAGAAATGTACCTTTGAACTTCTCTAGGAAGTGCCTTCCAACATACCAACAGGCTGTCTCGAAATTTGGGAACTGGGTCAAGCTGACAATTTTCAGACGTTTTTCCACTTCATACGCCCTGCAAGATAAAACGGCAAAGAAGAGTTTGGTTTGGACTGGCACTGACAGAATATGATGGCATCTCTCTACAACATCTCTGCTACGTCTTTAGCCCAGATCTATCTGATTTATACTCACAATCCATTGCAAATACTGCAGGGTGAGATCCTCTCTGGGCAATGATATTAGAAGAGCGTGTTTGATTTGTGTAGATCATGGATGAGCAAACCTCAGCAATCAGATCCCAGGCTATCAGGGAATGCTGGGAGTTGTAGTGTAAACAATCTGAGGGCTGCAGTTTCCCTATCACCAATGGAGGGACAGATTCTGTCTCACAGGGAAACGGATGCATTATAGGATTGCACAGATGTGAGGGGCACCAGGCTCCCTTTATTGCTGGAGAGCAGCCATTGCTGTTACTGAACTGATATCGGCACAGAATGAAGATCTAAAGCCGCAGTATTAACGGCCGCATGTCCCTTTATAGATACGGGACAGAAAATAATTGCACGTCAAATGAAAGCCGCAGCAGAACAAGGTGGGAGTTCTCTCTGTTATTTGGAAGGCTCAGAGCCGAGGCAGATAAAAGGCAATAAATATTATCTGGTTATTTGTTTCGTCGCATGCTGAAACCTTAAGAACTTACCTCATCTGCATCTCAACACTCAGGCTGTGCAAGAAATGCCCCGAAAATGCCAAACAGTCTACTGGGGTGAGCGTTGCATAAATCCAACCTGTGGGGGAACAAAGGAAAGATTTGTTAGTAAAGCCGCGGTGGAGAGAAGGACAACATGAGCTGTGAGATTAAAGTAGTAAAAGACTTGTCAATCAGTCTGTAATTATTCTTCATTTGTACAGCACCAACATATTGATCAGCACTGCACATCCATCTTTTCCATTCGATCCAGTGGAGCTACACAAACACCTTCCCTTGGGCCTTTCACTTGCTCAAACATTAAACCACCACCACACCACCATCAACAACACCATCACCAACACTATCACCACAACATACACCACCACCACCACAAACAACACCACCATCAACAACACCGCCACCATCGACATCACCATCAACACCACCACCATCAACAATAACAACACCATCAATAACAACACCACCACCAATAACAGCATCATCAACACCACCACCACCAACAATAACGCCATTAACAACACCACAATCAACACCACTACCAACACCACCAGCCCCTCTTTCCCTTGGCCCTTTCACTTGCTCAAACATACTTGTATTCTACCTTATCTCTGGGCATGGAAATATCAAGTTTTTGTTGGGGGGGGGTCTCTTGAATTATGGGGCACTGGAAGTGTTCTACCTAATGGAATGTCTGAGAGGTTGCTTGTCTGGCTTCGTACCTAATGTACAGTTTTATGGATTTCATACACAGAGAGGTAATAGGGGATCTTGCCCCTATGGTGTTACTGGGGAAGGGGGATCTCTTACCTGTCGGAATAAAGAGTGTCTGACCCTGTTTCACTGCACATTTGTAGCATTTATCCACCTGATCTGCGAAGAACATTTCACAGTGGTTGGAAGCCGATTGCCAGCGCTCGTACAGTGAGATATTGGCCGACGCAGGTCTAATGAGATAAAAGATCTTCTCCCCCTGTGGGAAAGGGAACGTTCAGCATCAAACACAAGCTTCAGTCAGTCTATAAACTGCCCACATGTCCTGACCCTACCTGTATGGTTTGCCCTGAAGCCCTACCAAATCCTGCCACACCCGTATATCTTCTTCACTGTACCCCTGCCAAAATCTCCTGCACCTACCCATACCTTCTGCCCGCCCCTGATAAAATCTCCTGCCACACCCATTTGTCTTCTGCCCTGTGCCCCTACCAAAATCTCCTGCCACACCTGCATATCTTCTGCACCGTATCCCTCCCCACATATCTTGCCCCTACACTTATTGTCTGCCCTTTACCCCTGCCAAACTCTTCATCCACATCCGTATATCTCCTGCCTCTACCCATGCCAATATATCTTGCCCCCTGCCATACTCGATGCCATGAACCATTGCCCACATCCTCACTACCCTGTACCCAGACTTGTGCACAGTCTATATCTATGAGTACCCCCGGCCCATATCTACTGACAAAACAACCTGCCATGTTCTCTTAAAGGGCATGTCAAGCCCAAAATAAAAATGTGCCTAATATAATT
Source organism: Xenopus laevis (assembly GCF_017654675.1). Classification (NCBI taxonomy): domain Eukaryota; kingdom Metazoa; phylum Chordata; class Amphibia; order Anura; family Pipidae; genus Xenopus; species Xenopus laevis. The sequence continues at coordinate 153,463,209 of NC_054377.1, read as the reverse complement.
CTAAGCAACTTTCCCATATACATTTATTAAACTGTTTCTGTGCTTTTAAAGTTATTTCTAAACAATTGCTATTGAAAGCAGCATTTACTTAACTCCTGATGGTTACTTTTTAAACAATGTTGGTTCCCCAGCAGCAAAGCCAGGCATGTTAATCAGCTGCCTTGTCTTACATTCAATCAACAGTCTGAACCAGCAATGCAGAGAATAGAAAGGGACGGACACTCCTTTCAATAGCAATACATATACAAATAACGTAAAAACCATAGAATATTTGTAATCAACGTATAGTGCAAAGTTACTCAGAATTAGGTTTTCTTCTATTAAGCAAAACCTTATTTTTTGGGTGGTGTAGTCTCCTGTATGAGTCTGGGGATTGATGGGATTTGTAGTTGGAAGCTATAGAATGTCTTATTATGGAATATACAAATGATAATTCTACTATGTATAACCTTCTGGTAACCTCGTGTACCCACAACATGAAATACGTAGATATGGACGAGTTTTGGGGGTGTATTTGGAAGGCTTACTTTGAGCACATGGTACCAGGCGGAGGCCCCCCCAGAGTCTATGTGAAAGTCGGTGTAACTGTCCTTGACGCAAATCAAACAGTATTTAGTCACTTTTGGCTTAGCCAGGAGGGCATCGTCCGGCCAATGGTTCTCCACCCACGAAAGCTTCTTGACAATCTCCGGCGCTTCCACTAAGCTGGACATTCTGTCTCAGAGAGAGAAGAAACATCGGCTGAAACTCTGGGAAATTATTCATAATGCAGCCGCCTCTAAATCACACGAGTTTGACTAAAATGGAATGAATCAGAGGTTACGCACGGCAAATGCGGCTGCACCGCGGGCACTAAGTGCTCTGTCTCCCGGCACAAGCGAGAGCTGCGGCACATTCACTCCCATTTGTTCCCACAGAAGCAAACGGGGTACAAAATTGCTGCATTTGTTCAGAACAATTTCACGTGGACGTTCAGCAGCTAAATTACATAGCAACATGGCAGCTCAGGCTGAAAAACAAGACACGTGTCCAGCACTTTCCACCTTTAAATATGTTCTGCCTTAGAAATAAACAAGCGAACAATAAAAATGACGATGGAATGGAATAAGCAAAATTATCCCCCTTGATTTATGCTTCGGTTATGTGGGGGCATTAATATTGCGCCATTTACTGCTCTTGAAGACATTGTGGCGGCACTTGGCACATTAATAATACTTCTATATAGAGTGTGTGCGAGGGGGTCACAGGAAGTTGGCACAATTGAACTTTGTCCAGTCAGATAAAAACAGAATGGCACATTGTGGGCTTCATTTCATATGCCACCGACACAAGTGCTCGGCCACTAATTACTTGTACTTACATTTGCCAATAACTGCACTCTGCTCCTCACGTCTGATTAAAGGGGAACTATCGCAAAAATGAAAATTTTAAATAAGCTTCCTTATACTGAAGTAAGAAACTTTCTAAATACAATCAATTAAATATTCTGCATCATCTCTGAAATAATCAAGTTTATCTTCACTATTCCTCTCTCAGCATCTGTTTCTCTTCATTCTCTCTTCATGCAGCAGTTGGGTGTCAGATATTCACTGACAGTTACATCCAATATATCTTATAGGGGGGCTCCTTTCCTAACAGATGAATTAGAGCTCACTCAAGTAACTCAGGGGGTGGTACCTGTGATGTCAAAAGCTGGGCCAGTGATGTGAAGGGACGGGTCTGGTCGTAAAGAGACAGGTCTGTGACGTAAAGGGGCGGACCTGTGATGTAAAGGGGCGGACCTTTGATGTAACGGAGTGGACCTGCGACGTAAAGGGGCGGACCTGTGACATAAAGGGGCAGACCTGTGATTTAAAGGGGTGGAACTGTGATGTAACGGGGCGGACCTGTGATGCAACGGGGTGGACCTGTGACATGGCAGCCCGTGAAGCAGGTAACAGGCTTGCCCGGTTTTCCGACTTCAGAAAACCGGGCAGGTATTTTCGAATCAAACAGCAGGTGTAAAAACCTAACTGTCCGGTTCAAAACCAGAAAGGTGGCAACCCTACAAGTATCCGATTCCAGTACAAAAAAAATCTAACAAAATAACAACTGCCTTTTGCACAAATTCTGCATGTAGATGTAAGGCGTCCTGGCTGCCCTCCGCGCGTCCAAGATGGTGGCGCCCAGAAGAGGCCATGCGGCCGTCAGACGCCAGCGTGATGCCAGCGTTTTCGCGCAAGTTAACGCTGGCGCATCCTTTGGACGCTGGCGTCCAAAACGTGCTGGCGCACATTCTGGCACACGTCCTGTGACGTCACCTAGCACGTTTTGGCGCGAAAACCCACCTATTTAAGGACGCCGCAAGGTTCTCTCAGCGCCCGAGTATAGGTTCTTCTATCTAGAGTTCCTGGGTGTCTTCTAAATATTAATTCTTGATTCTCGACCTTGCCTGAAACCTCAACCTTGATACTTCGCTGCTTGGACCGACCTTTGCCTTAAACCTCGACCACAATATCTTGCTGCCTGGACCGACCTTTGCCTGAACTGACGATTCTTCTGCCTAATCCATTGTACCGCGAACTGTGTTTGCCTATTGGCTTCCTCCTTGGTCCGCACTCCAAATTGTGCCTTCGGGCCCTGACAGTGTAATAACTCAGTAGTCTTCTTGATTCCAGGATGGCCAGCCTGCTTGGAACTGTGTGATTGATGACAGACCTTTATCTACAGCCTTCATTTCACATACCACACCAGAAATTTCCTTTATGATTGGGGAACTGCATATGGAGGAGGGGGTACTGTAAGGCGTCCTGGCCGCCCTCCGGCGTCACGCTGGCGTCTGACGGCCGCATGGCCTCTTCTGGGCGCCGCCATCTTGGATGCGCGGAGGGCGGCCAGGACGTCTTACAATATTTAGAAGACACCCAGGAACTCTAGATAGAAGAACCTATACTCAGGCGCTGAGAGAACCTTCTGGCGTCCTTAAATAGGTGGGTTTTAGCGCCAAAACGTGCTAGGTGACATCACAGGATGTGTGCCAGAATGTGCGCCAGCGTCAGCACGTTTTGGACACCAGCGTCCAAAGGATGCGCCAGCGTTAATGCACTGCGCGAAAATGCCGGCGTCACGTTGGCGTCTGACGGCTGCATGGCCTCTTCTGGGCGCCGCCATCTTGGACGCGCAGAGGGTGGCCACAACGCCTTACAGTAGAGAGAAATGATGTCTGGTGAGTTTAATAGAGTGAGATCTAATACATCTTCTAGGCAAAAGGAGCCCCCCTATAAGATATATTGGATGTAACTGTCAGTGAATATGTGACACCCAACTGCTGCATGAAGACAGAATGAAGAGAAACAGATGCTGAGAGGGATAGTGAAGATAAACTTGATTATTTCAGAGACAGAATATTTAATTGATTGTATTTAGAAAGTTTCTTATTTCAGTGTGACAAAGCTTATATTACATTTTCGTGTAATAATCCAGTTTTTGGTGCTGGTTTATAAAACTACCGTCCAGCATCGCCTCACCATATGCAATTTATTGTCGCATATTGAGTGCAGCGACGCTTATAATCCAACTCATTCCAATTTCCCAACCAATAATCAGAAGCAAATAGTGATCCCTAATCAATCGCCTGCACTCGGCGGGGGGAGATGTGAAAATAACACACGGGGAGATCGACAATCAACTCAAAGGAGCCGCCCCACGACATTAAACTGCCTGTTAACTGTAATGTCGATATTTATGGCTGCAGTTTATGGTTCTACAATACAGTAATGTGAGAAAAGCAATAACATGGGAAGCACTCGCATTTCTGGGGGAAACATTAAATAGAAGTAACATTTTGGTTCATAACGTTCATTTATGGAGTTGTAACTGTATAATCCTTAAAGGGAATCTATCCAGATAATAATCCCAGTCACTGCACCTGCCTTAATTCTCAGGACATTGCAGCCCAGTGTGGGCTCATCAGCAAGAATAGCAAATAGGAACCATTTAGCTCTCTCTCTCCTCCTTCTCTTCCATTCTACTCCTATAACTGTATCCTCTCATCTTCTATCTTGTTCTGTCTTTCCACTCTCCTTCACTTTTATCTTTTTGTATTCCTCTTCTTCTCTCCTTTTCTATTCTACTCTTATTCTCCACCATCTGTCCTCTTCTCTCCCCCATTTGTCTCTCTACTCCCTAACCCCCTTTCCCTTCTCTCCTTCTGTCTCTCATCCCCTCTCCTTTCCTTTTCTCCCCCAACTGTTTGGCCTTACTCTCCCCCATCCTCCCTCTTCTCTCCCTTCTATATTTCTCCTCTCCCCCATTTGTCTCTCTACTCCCTAACCCCCTTTCCCTTCTCTCCTTCTGTCTCTCATCCCCTCTCCTTTCCTTTTCTCCCCCAACTGTTTGGCCTTACTCTCCCCCATCCTCCCTCTTCTCTCCCTTCTATAATTCTCCTCTCCCCCATTTGTCTCTCTACTCCCTAACCCCCTTTCCCTTCTCTCCTTCTGTCTCTCATCCCCTCTCCTTTCCTTTTCTCCCCCAACTGTGTGGCCTTACTCTCCCCCATCCTCCCTCTTCTCTCTCCTTCTATATTTCTCCTCTCCCCCATTTGTCTCTCTACTCCTTAATCCCCTTTCCTTTCTCTCCTTCTGTCTCTCATCCCCTCTCCTTTCCTTTTCTCCCCCAACTGTTTGGCCTTACTCTCCCCCATCCTCCCTCTTCTCTCTCCTTCTATATTTCTCCTCTCCCCCATTTGTCTCTCTACTCCCTAACCCCTTTCCCTTCTCTCCTTCTGTCTCTCATCCCCTCTCCTTTCCTTTTCTCCCCCAACTGTTTGGCCTTACTCTCCCCCATCCTCCCTCTTCTCTCCCTTCTATAATTCTCCTCTCCCCCATTTGTCTCTCTACTCCCTAACCCCCTTTCCCTTCTCTCCTTCTGTCTCTCATCCCCTCTCCTTTCCTTTTCTCCCCCAACTGTTTGGCCTTACTCTCCCCCATCCTCCCTCTTCTCTCTCCTTCTATATTTCTCCTCTCCCCCATTTGTCTCTCTACTCCTTAATCCCCTTTCCTTTCTCTCCTTCTGTCTCTCATCCCCTCTCCTTTCCTTTTCTCCCCCAACTGTTTGGCCTTACTCTCCCCCATTCTCCCTCTTCTCTCCCCTTCTATATTTCTCCTCTCCCCCATTTGTCTCTCTACTCCATAACCCCCTTTCTCTCTTACACTCCTTTGCTTTTGTAATACTTTTCTTTAAAACATTTATTTCTCTTCTATAGCCTGTTACTATTCCTATCTTTAATTGCCCTAGACAGTATTTCTCTCTTCAGCACATTTAATAGACACGTCTGTAAAAAGGAAATTAACTGCTCTCCCTGCTTCTTTATGTTGATAAATGGGGTCCAAGATAGAGTGGGCCCAGTTAAAGCACTAAGCTCCTTGCAGAGTATGAGGAATCCAAAAAGCCTTCACTCTCACCTGGTGTCGGAGAACTCTAAGTTGATGACATTTAAGACTCTTTTCCTGTTTGTGCTGTAATAGTAATCCACAAACTCTTTGAGCTTCATCTTGCAGTCTTTCTGTTTAGTAACGTCTGTGACATCGACTGATCTCTCTGGGCCTGGAAAAACACTCACAATAAATAAATGTGTCTCTACTTCCTTTGCACAGGGGAGTGTATTTCCTGGTACTCATGTGACTGTCTCTACTTCCTTTGCACGGGGGGAGTGTATTTCCTGGTACTCGTGTGACTGTCTCTACTTCCTTTGCACGGGGGGAGTTTATTTCCTGGTACTCGTGTGACTGATTTCATATCTGGACTGACGTAACCAGCAAGTGGCCCATAAAATTATTTTTCTGCTTCCTGGAGTTACCCATTAATTTCAATTAATTAGAGCAGTTTCCTCTGTGAATCAGTTTCCATATTATGTGCTGCAATATCACAGCTGTAACCTAAACAAGCACAGGACCTGATTAACTCACATGTTACATGGTCATTTATGGAAAATGGAATATATACTAAATGTTCCTGCTGAATTGTGCTTAGTACAGGGAATACCTATGCTGCCATAGTTTTATGGGATCTCTCTGTACAGACTATGAGCAAACTTAGGGACTGTTCCTGCTGAATTGTGCTTAGTACAGGGGAATACCTATGTACCATAGTTTTATGGGATCTCTCTGTACAGACTATGAGCAAACTTAGGGACTGTTCCTGCTGAATTGTGCTTAGTACAGGGAATACCTATGCTGCCATAGTTTTATGGGATCTCTCTGTACAGACTATGAGCAAACTTAGGGACTGTTCCTGCTGAATTGTGCTTAGTACAGAGGAATACCTATGCTGCCATAGTTTTATGGGATCTCTCTGTACAGACTATGAGCAAACTTAGGGGACTGTTCCTGCTGAATTGTGCTTAGTACAGAGGAATACCTATGCTGCCATAGTTTTATGGGATCTCTCTGTACAGACTATGAGCAAACTTAGGGGCTGTTCCTGCTGAATTGTGCTTAGTACAGAGGAATACCTATGCTGCCATAGTTTTATGGGATCTCTCTGTACAGACTATGAGCAAACTTAGGGGACTGTTCCTGCTGAATTGTGCTTAGTACAGGGGAATACCTATGCTGCCATAGTTTTATGGGATCTCTCTGTACAGACTATGAGCAAACTTAGGGACTGTTCCTGCTGAATTGTGCTTAGTACAGAGGAATACCTATGCTGCCATAGTTTTATGGGATCTCTCTGTACAGACTATGAGCAAACTTAGGGGACTGTTCCTGCTGAATTGTGCTTAGTACAGGGGAATACCTATGCTGCCATAGTTTTATGGGATCTCTCTGTACAGACTATGAGCAAACTTAGGGACTGTTCCTGCTGAATTGTGCTTAGTACAGGGAATACCTATGCTGCCATAGTTTTATGGGATCTCTCTGTACAGACTATGAGCAAACTTAAGGTGCAGTTCTCTGATATAACTGATATTCTGATACATAAGTGTATGAAATGTGAAGCACTGACATAACCAATGCTGGAAGTGAGCAGAATTTCTTCTAAGTTAGATCTCATCAGGCAGCAATTTAGTCAATTTTAAACCCAAACTTCCCCTTTAGGTATTTTACAAACGAAACTCACCAACATAATTCTCCACATCACTGACATAAAACGTCGCAGCAGGTACAGTCATGCCCAGCGCGTCCTTCTTTGGCACCAGGATCGGTTCTGTAAAACCCGTTTCTTCAAATAATTCCACTGTTAATTGGTTCCCATTCAGTTTCTTGACAATATCCTCAGCGCTGGAATCATAAATTAACCACCATCGTTATCCGTCTCAACACCAGGGACCAAATCAGTGTCCTATCCCATTACAGGGACTTGCTGAACACTGCCCATGTATCTGCCATCCAATCACACGCTGAACACTGCCCATGTATCTGCCATCCAATCAAACGCTGAACACTGCCCATGTATCTGCCATCCAATCACATGCTGAACACTGCCCATGAATCTGCCATCCAATCAAACGCTGAACACTGCCCATGTATCTGCCATCCAATCACACGCTGAACACTGCCCATGTATCTGCGATATTTTAAAGAGGTAGAACCCAGTGGATTCACATTGACTCTTTGATCTGGAAACACCTCTAGTTCTCGAGGAACTAAATATGAATTCATTATCCTTCCTCGCTCAGGCCCTGGAGGGGACAGATACCAGGCAGAGGGGGGTCACACAGAGGAAAGTGTTGGAAAGTTGGGGAGACAAACAGGGCACCGAGGGCTGGGGACCCAAATGCAGGAGTTTTGGTTTCCTGGGAAGCACAAGGGATGTGGATTGAGAGAGATAAATAAAATGAGATGTGACTAATTAGTTACCTGGGGAAGGTCCGATTGCGCAGCTCCTTAATAAACACTTGGCTGCCGTTCTGCACCGGTTTTACCTCCGTGGTCTGTCCTGGGTCCTGTTTGGTCCAATTTCTTTTCTTTTTCACTGAAAAGAAACAAAGTGTTAAGCTGGTCACAGACGCAAAGATACGATCTAACAAATCAACGTATGATCGGACTTTCCCATCTCCCGACCCTCCACTAACCAGTCAGATGAAATAAAGAAGTAAAAGAAGAGATGAGCCGATGTTCTGCCCCTGACAGTAATCGTACGATAGTTATGTCTGACAGAGCTGGTGAGTCTCCCACTGATAATCTTACGATGGGTAATACACGCAGAGATATTACACACAGGCGACAGGAATCTTTTAACCTGTCCCATCGACCAAACAACCGATCTCCGTCTGACGAAAAATGTCGGGACTCTCCACACACGGTCCGAAAATCATACGAATCCTTGATTCGTGCGATCGGATCTTTGCGTCTATGGCCAACTTTATAGAGATGTTGTGTGTCAGGCTGCAGGTCTTACTAGAGATAAGTCAGTCTGTAATGTTTCCTCTTCAGGCAAATTCATAAGAGAAGCTTTTATAATAAGGGAAAATCTGATCTATTAATGAGTCTGCAGCTCATCTATGTAAATATATATTATATTGCAGGGCTAATGTGCACAGCCTCCTCGTGTCTTTAATAGCAGTCATACATGAAACACACGTAGTAATGGGCTCATATGCCTGCTGCTGACTGCACTGATTTCTAAGTCGCCATGCAGCCTGCACCTGAACTGATTAGTGGTCACCCATACAGCATGGGGATTTCATATCTGGACTGTCGTAACCAGCAAGTGGCCCATAAAATTATTTTTCTGCTTCCTGGAGTTACTCATTAATTTCAATTAATTAGAGCAGTTTCCTGTGAATCAATTTCCATATTATGTGCTGCAATATCACAGCTGTAACCTAAACAAGCACAGCACCTGAGTAACTCACATGTTACATGGTCATTTATGGAAAATGGAATATATACTAAATGTTCCTGCTGAATTGTGCTTAGTACAGGGAATACCTATGCTGCCATAGTTTTATGGGATCTCTCTGTACAGACTATGAGCAAACTTAGGGGACTGTTCCTGCTGAATTGTGCTTAGTACAGGGAATACCTATGTGCCATAGTTTTATGGGATCTCTCTGTACAGACTATGAACAAACTTAGGGACTGTTCCTGCTGAATTGTGCTTAGTACAGGGAATACCTATGTACCATAGTTTTATGGCATCTCTCTGTACAGACTATGAGCAAACTTAGGGACTGTTCCTGCTGAATTGTGCTTAGTACAGGGAATACCTATGCTGCCATAGTTTTATGGGATCTCTCTGTACAGACTATGAGCAAACTTAGGGACTGTTCCTGCTGAATTGTGCTTAGTACAGGGAATACCTATGCTGCTATAGTTTTATGGGATCTCTCTGTACAGACTATGAGCAAACTTAGGGGTTGTTCCTGCTGAATTGTGCTTAGTACAGGGAATACCTATGCTGCCATAGTTTTATGGGATCTCTCTGTACAGACTATGAGGACACTGGGGAGGAATAGAGAGGGTTGGTAGCAGGAGGATAATTACTGTATGATGTAGTGATTGTAGGAACGGAGGGTCCTGGACAACCCCCAAATGTCGGCAAGTTCTATAATTTTTTGGTTGCAGAAAAACCTTGTAACCACTGCACCTCACATAAATCACCCCAGATTCCCCTAGTTGCTTGTTAGGGATCGGTGTTTGTTTAACTTAACCCAAATAAGTTTATTGTGGATACAGCCGCTGATTCCTTGAGAAGGAGAGGGGCCCCAGGGACCCATTTGGGTTTATTGCCTCCTATTGGAATCGTGCTATTGCCGCTGCCTATTTAATTACCATGATGAAGATAAATGGAGCTCATGGTATTTAAAGCAACACTTACGTTTTAAGTTAACTTTTAGTATGTTATAGAACGGCCAATTCTAAGCAACTTTTCAATTGGTCTTCATTATTTATTTATTTTTTATCCTGTTCTCCTTTTAAGTCTTTACAGCTTTTAAGTGGGGGTCACTGACCGCATCTAAAAAACAAATGCTCTGTAAGGCTACAAATGTATTGTTATTGTTACTTTTTATTACTCCTCTTTCTATTCAGTCCTCTCCTATTTATATTCCAGTCTCTTATTCAAATCAGTGCATGGTTGCTAGAGGAATTTGGACCCTAGCAACCAGATTTCAGAAACTGAAAACTGGAGAGCTGCTGAATAAAAAGCTAAATAACTCAAAAGCTACAAATAATAAAAAATGAAAACCAATTGCAAATTGTCTCAGAATATCCCTCTCTACATCATACTAACAGTTAATTTAAAGGAGAAGAATCTAGTTTAGTTCCCTAAGGGGCTCCACCTGCAGCGCTGGTCCAACAAGAGGCAGAGAAATACTGTATATCAGACTATTTTGAGGCCAGATCTGTATCCCATAATCCAGACAAGGGGGTCCCCAGCACAAGAGAATCATTTATTTAGCAGTATATTATTGGATATTCTCAGCAGATATAACCGTAAGGTACAACTGAGAGCGAATAGGAAACCACAGACACAAATGTGTTTAGACTGGTGAGTAACCCGTGTATTGTGGCCACAGAGTAGGATAACATTCCTGGTGGATAAACCTCCCTTCATCAGTAAAGTGTATCCAATGGCAACAAGAATATAAAGGAGAACTAAGCTTCTCACTGTCAGGGCTTTTGTAGGGTTGGAGTAAGGACCAGCAGTACTACAGACTGGCAAAAAACTGTGACTCTCTGCTTCCAGCCTAATTTAGCCCCGCCCCATGTCTCTCTGCTGCCGGGGGGGGGCAGTGAATATGTATGTCCTGGGCCCCGCACCCTTATATACATCAGTGATATCCAGCTTGTTGTACTGCAATTCCCAGAATCCCACAAACACATCAGCCAGATATCGGCCAACTCAAGGTGCTTTAGCGAGGTCACTAATGTATGTACGACCAGCTTTAATCAAACTACTGATATTTGGGAAACGCAATTAAGAAATAAAAATGGAAAGTGAATGAATGAATGAAAATAAACTCCAACTGGTAATATAGTGAATAAAGTTTCCCCTATTGTAAAATATAAGGATATTAGAAGTCACTGAGGGGTTGTTCTGTGACCATATAAAGACACAAGGCTGCAGGCTGAGTTATACAGGGAACTCTGAGTATCACTCATGTATTATAAGGGATAATGTACCCCTACTGTAAATGATAAGGATATTAGAAGTCACTGAGGGGTTCTGTGACCATATAAAGGCACAAGACTGCAGGCTGAGTTATACAGGGAACTCTGAGTATCACTCATGTATTATAAGGGATAATGTACCCCTACTGTAAATGATAAGGATATTAGAAGTCACTGAGGGGTTGTTCTGTGACCATATAAAGGCACAAGGCTGCAGGCTGAGTTATACAGGGAACGCTGAGTATCACTCATGTATTATAAGGGATAATGTACCCCCTACTGTAAATGATAAGGATATTAGAAGTCACTGAGGGGTTCTGTGACCATATAAAGGCACAAGGCTGCAGGCTGAGTTATACAGGGAACTCTGAGTATCACTCATTTATTATAAGGGATAATGTACCCCCTACTGTAAATGATAAGGATATTAGAAGTCACTGAGAGGTTGTTCTGTGACCATATAAAGACACAAGGCTGCAGGCTGAGTTATACAGGGAACTCTGAGTATCACTCATGTATTATAAGGGATAATGTACCCCCTACTGTAAATGATAAGGATATTAGAAGTCACTGAGGGGGTCTGTGACCATATAAAGACACAAGGCTGCAGGCTGAGTTATACAGGGAACTCTGAGTATCACTCATGTATTATAAGGGATAATGTACCCCCTACTGTAAATGATAAGGATATTAGAAGTCACTGAGGGGTTGTTCTGTGACCATATAAAGGCACAAGGCTGCAGGCTGAGTTATACAGGGAACTCTGAGTATCACTCATGTATTATAAGGGATAATGTACCCCCTACTGTAAATGATAAGGATATTAGAAGTCACTGAGGGGTTGTTCTGTGACCATATAAAGGCACAAGGCTGCAGGCTGAGTTATACAGGCAATGTTATTCCGAGATGACTTCTAATATCCTCATATTTACCAACAAAGGGTCCTTTATTTATTATAAGACACAAGTTTTAGTGAGTCATGTGACAGAAATGACATCACTACTCACCGTTTCTATATAATTATCACTATGGACATTTTACTTCAGGACGATCATGAACTTTAATTAATCAGAGAAATACTTGTCACATAGACTATCCCTGTTGCCACTTGATACAGGTTATGTGATGAATTTTCTCCTGCTCTGAAACTCTGTGGCCCCAATAAACCAGTGAAAGACATTTGTTTGTGTGTGACGCCGGGTACAATCCAGCACAATCTCTGCACTCCCACAGTTCACTAGAAATACACACTCCCCTGACACAAACCTTAATGCTCAGATTTTGGAAAAACAATACAAAATGGAAAGCAATTGAAAAAAAGTCTTTATTTCTGGGAACAATCTGAAAACAACTGAACTGAAAGGGTTTGAAAGGTGAACAACCCCTTTAATTTCTCTGAATCAATTATCTCTGATTTGCTGCTCAGATCAGGCGGTGGCGCTGTTTCATTGCAGCTCTATGGGGAAAACTGATAGTGGTGAGAGGCGGAACAGCAACTAATCGTCTCTAAAGCTGTTTCTACAATAACTTTGAAGCACTTTACAGAAATGCCAGAGATTTTACATCAATGACTGGGGAAAGGGGGCGCAGGTACTTACAGGTGGATTTGCCGTGGGTTTTCTCACAGTTCGGACAGTGATAAATGTCAATATCGGGGGCTTCATCTTCCTCAACTCCCACACAGCTGGAATACAGAGAATAAAGTATTAGGCATTTGTCTAACAAGCAATGGGATCTCACAACTACACACAGAGATACTAGTGACAGCTACACAATACCCTGCCCTGAGAATTACACACAGTGTAGCAGTTATCACTAGTGTCGTAGCTGCTGCTCGTAGCAATATCATACATTCAGCAGAGACTTTACGCAATATCATACATACAGCAGAGACTTTAGACAATATCATACATTCAGCAGAGACTTTACGCAATATCATACATTCAGCAGAGACTTTAGACAATATCATACATTCAGCAGAGACTTTAGACAATATCATACATTCAGCAGAGACTTTACGCAATATCATACATACAGCAGAGACTTTAGGCAATATCATACATTCAGCAGAGACTTTAGGCAATATCATACATTCAGCAGAGGCTTTAGGCAATATCATACATTCAGCAGAGACTTTAGACAATATCATACATTCAGCAGAGACTTTAGACAATATCATACATTCAGCAGAGACTTTAGGCAATATCATACATTCAGCAGAGACTTTAGGCAATATCATACATTCAGCAGAGACTTTAGACAATATCATACATTCAGCAGAGACTTTAGACAATATCATACATTCAGCAGAGACTTTAGGCAATATCATACATTCAGCAGAGACTTTAGGCAATATCATACATTCAGCATAGGCTTTAGGCAATATCATACATTCAGCAGAGACTTTAGGCAATATCATACATTCAGCAGAGACTTTAGGCAATATCATACATTCAGCAGAGACTTTAGGCAATATCATACATTCTACCCTGCTGCGAGAGTCAATTAGTTCAAAGTAAGGTTTATCTGCAGGTTAGAGTTCATTGAAGAACGTATAATATCAATCCCAATTAAGGTATAGTCAGCTGGGCCAGACACAAAGCCTTAAAAGCCCTGTCGACTAAAAGCTAACCAGTTCAGATAATGTTAACGATAGTCACTGGCTAAAACATAGCTTTTAATAAATATATTAAAACCATAATACACACCACCAAAAAACTAAGTCAAAACAACAAAACTCCCTTGTAACAGTAAGGAAGTCCGGGAAAAGTGTCCCTAAAACCATATTAAAAACCAGGCTACAGGTAGAACGGTGTATAGCACTATTGCAACTGTCTTAGTTGACAGCGTGCTACTTGCAAGCAGTTAAAGTAATGGATGCCAGTCGCAATCCCAGAACCCTCCCTTCCAAAGGTCCCCCAGGCCAATTTTTCCTACCTAGCTACGTGGGGAGCAAGTGGGAGCTAATCGCCCACCGTCCACCTATGCCACAAGCCCGACGCGTTTCGCCGTTTGCGCGGCTTCCTCAGGGGCATAAGTGCCGGGTGTGTGCCAAAAATGCAGTTTAAATAGGCGATTCTAGCCGTCCGTCTGACAGGGCGCTCCCGAATGACGTCACTTCCGGTCGCGCCTGCCGAGAGTACTCTCAGGCGCTTCAAAGTGTCCAATGCGCATGCGCTGCCCATACTTGGCTCCTCAATATGTCCATTGCGCATGCGCTGCCCATACTTGGCTCTTCATATGTATTTTCAATTCCGGATGCGCCACTAATATGGTCCATCAGGCGCTTCACTCTGTTTTATGAGCATGCGCTGTTATGAAAAATAATGAATAATTAATCAGTGGATGGTGCGCATGCCATAAATTCAAGTTTGTCAAATTGTCTGAACTATTCCCATTGTCTTTAATGATCAGTATGATTTGCGCCTAGTATTCAAGCTCACATATCCGGCGCATATATACCCTATATCATCCTCATTGCTATAAAAAACACAATTCATTCGTGGTGGAATTGTTAGAATTCTTACTCAAACACAATTTTTTCACATTTAACGGTCGCTATTACCATCAAATACGCGGTACAGCGATGGGCAGTACCTGCGCCCCCACGTATGCCAATATCTATCTGGGGTGGTGGGAGCATAATTTTGTATTTAATGAAACTCTCGCAGAATTCACTGAAAACATCATACTATGGTTACGCTATATAGACGATATAGTGGTAATATGGTCGGGCTCCCCAGAGAAATTTCATAGGTTTGTTGAGGTATTAAACAGTAATAACATAAATTTAAGAATTACGGCTGAAATCAATAAAGACGTAATTAATTTTCTAGACATCAGAATCTATAGAGACACCAACAATAATGTCCAAACCTCGGTGTTCAGAAAGGAAACCGCAACTAATAATCTCCTACACGCTCAAAGCCAGCATCCCGCACGCCTCATTCGAGGCATCCCGACAGGACAGTATTTAAGGGTTAGAAGGCTATGTAGTACTTTGTCTGACTTTAAGGTTGAAGCTGACAAATTGTACCAAAGATTCAAACTAAGGGGTACAGTCATAACTCCCTCAAAAAAGCTTACAAAAGAGCGCTCACTTCAGATAGAAGTCATCTCCTGATTCCTAGAAAATTGACAGCGAATAATCAACCTTCCACCATCAGTGAGGTTCATTGGGAACTACAGTTCAGAACATAAGGAAATTCGTCAGATTTTATGCAAACATTGGCACATTCTAGAGCAGGACAAAGACATATCAGAAGTCATTGGGAGTAATCCTACAATTACTTTTAGGCGCAGTAAAAATCTACGTGACCAATTGGTACACAGCCATCTCAGCAGTGAGGCTAAACCAACATGGTTAGAAAATAAAACAAAAGGTTGCCACAAATGTGGTAGTTGTCAGGCCTGTCCCTTTATAGAAAAAGCGTTGACATGCCATGGAAGATCGGATATCCCTATCTACACTCTAAAATATTTCATGAATTGTAAAACATCAGGAGTGATATACTTGATGAATTGCAGATGTGGGAAACGCTATGTGGGCAAAACAAAACGGGAATTTAGGAGAAGGATCCTTGAGCATGTGGGAGATGTTAAGCACAGGAGAAATACATCGGTAGCGAGACACATTAATGAAATACACAATGGCAATACTGAGATGTTAAGATTCACAGCAGTTGATCACATTAAACCTACAATGCGGGTCGGCGACATTGACAGGAAACTACTACAGCGCGAAGCTCAATGGATTTATTGGTTGAACACCAGAGTACCGCATGGCCTCAATGAGGGCTTCACCTTCTCTCCATTTTTATAATTGTAAAAAATTTTTTTCTTTTCATACAAATTACACACTAAGAATTAAATGAGGAAACTATTTATATGTAATGTGTTTATAAAACAGTGTAGTTGTATAGCGATCTCTAGCTCGCCATTACCCAGAGTATCAGTGTCTCAAAATATGGGGCGTTCGCTCTTCCCTGCAGAGAATCAGACTATACCTTGAACTGGTTGCTAACGCTATACACCATAGCAACTGGTTACCAACGCTATACACCATAGCAATGAGGATGATATAGGGTATATATGCGCAGGATATGTGAGCTTGAATACTAGGCGCAAATCATACTGATCATTAAAGACAATGGGAATAGTTCAGACAATTTGACAAACTTGAATTTATGGCATGCGCACCATCCACTGATTAATTATTCATTATTTTTCATAACAGCGCATGCTCATAAAACAGAGTGAAGCGCCTGATGGACCATATTAGTGGCGCATCCGGAATTGAAAATACATATGAAGAGCCAAGTATGGGCAGCGCATGCGCAATGGACATATTGAGGAGCCAAGTATGGGCAGCGCATGCGCATTGGACACTTTGAAGCGCCTGAGAGTACTCTCGGCAGGCGCGACCGGAAGTGACGTCATTCGGGAGCGCCCTGTCAGACGGACGGCTAGAATCGCCTATTTAAACTGCATTTTTGGCACACACCCGGCACTTATGCCCCTGAGGAAGCCGCGCAAACGGCGAAACGCGTCGGGCTTGTGGCATAGGTGGACGGTGGGCGATTAGCTCCCACTTGCTCCCCACGTAGCTAGGTAGGAAAAATTGGCCTGGGGGACCTTTGGAAGGGAGGGTTCTGGGATTGCGACTGGCATCCATTACTTTAACTGCTTGCAAGTAGCACGCTGTCAACTAAGACAGTTGCAATAGTGCTATACACCGTTCTACCTGTAGCCTGGTTTTTAATATGGTTTTAGGGACACTTTTCCCGGACTTCCTTACTGTTACAAGGGAGTTTTGTTGTTTTGACTTAGTTTTTTGGTGGTGTGTATTATGGTTTTAATATATTTATTAAAAGCTATGTTTTAGCCAGTGACTATCGTTAACATTATCTGAACTGGTTAGCTTTTAGTCGACAGGGCTTTTAAGGCTTTGTGTCTGGCCCAGCTGACTATACCTTAATTGGGATTAATATCATACATTCAGCAGAGACCTGCACTTCCTCCTCCCCTTAATGAGAGGCGACATATGGTGCCAGGGGGTGCCCAACCTACGGATGAGAGACAGGGGAAGAGTCAAGGGGTCGGATGCCAATGTTCTATCACACAATAATTGTCTCCTTATAATTGGCTCTGGGACCTCACTGTGCCTTGACCCCAATAACCAGGGGCATTCCAATGCCAATCCCACGGCTCAGTCAATACCTCACATTCCCATCAGTCCCTGTCCCAGTGAGCTTACAATCTAAGGTCCCTATCACATTCCCATCAGTCCCTGACCCAGTGAGCTTACAATCTAAGGTCCCTATCACATTCCCATCAGTCCCTGACCTAGTGAGCTTACAATCTATGGTCCCTATCACATTCCCATCAGTCCCTGTCCCAGTGAGCTTACAATCTAAGGTCCCTATCACATTCCCATCAGTCCCTGACCCAGTGAGCTTACAATCTAAGGTCCCTATCACATTCCCATCAGTCCCTGACCTAGTGAGCTTACAATCTATGGTCCCTATCACATTCCCATCAGTCCCTGCCCCAGTGAGCTTACAATCTAAGGTCCCTATCACATTCCCATCAGTCCCTGTCCCAGTGAGCTTACAATCTAAGGTCCCTATCACATTCCCATCAGTCCCTGACCTAGTGAGCTTACAATCTATGGTCCCTATCACATTCCCATCAGTCCCTGACCTAGTGAGCTTACAATCTAAGGTCCCTATCACATTCCCATCAGTCCCTGACCCAGTGAGCTTACAATCTAAGGTCCCTATCACATTCCCATCAGTCCCTGCCCCAGTGAGCTTACAATCTATGGTCCCTATCACATTCCCATCAGTCCCTGCCCCAGTGAGCTTACAATCTAAGGTCCCTATCACATTCTCATCAGTCCCTGACCCATTGAGCTCACAATCTAAGGCCCCTATCACATTTAGGGTTGCCATCTGGCCGGTATTTTACCGGCCTGGCTGGTAAAAATGAGGGCTGATCCCAATGTTATTAATAGGGAAAAAAGTTAAATATATAGGAAGGTCGGTATTTTTTTCCAGAAAAGGTGGCAACCCTAATCACATTATTATCAGTCCGACCCAATGAGTTTACAATCTAAGGCCCCTATCACATTCCCATCAGTCCCTGACCCAGTGAGCTTCCAATCTAAGGGCCCTATCACATTCCCATCAGTCCCTGCCCCGGTGATCTTACAGTCTAAGATCCCTATCACATTCCCATCAGTCCCTGATACAGTGAGTTTACAATCTAAGATCCCTATCACATTCCCATCAGTCCCTGCCCCAGTGAGCTTACAATCTAATGTCCCTATCACATTCCCATCAGTCCCTGCCCCAGTGAGCTTACAATCTAAGGTCCCTATCACATTCCCATCCGTCCCTGCCCCAGTGAGCTTACAATCTAAAGGCCCTGTGAAACACACATACTAGGGACAATTTTATTAGGAGCCAGTGAACTTGTCCGTATTTATTTGGGGCGTGGGATGAAACTGAAGTACCCAGAGGAACCCCACACAGACACAGGGAGAACATACATATTCCCTGTAGATAGTGCCCAGGTGGGGATCAAGCTTGGGACCCCAATAGTGCGAGGGAAGTTGTAACCCCTGCAGCACCAGGCTTGGTTCTAGTTCTGCAGTTGTAGAGAACGTGGCTCAGGTTGATGATTGAAATAAAGAGCAATAATAGCGATTCAACAGGAAAGTGTCGGAGAACGGAGGATAAAGAGTGAGGGGGATCATGCCGAGCTGTCGGCACATGATGGGAGTGTTTGCTGGGAGTGTTTGGTCGGGAATCACAGTGTTTGGCTCTGACAGACTGTACCTGCAGCAAGAACATTCTCTGCACCCCAAACCCAGCTCGGGGGTTACACAAGTACAGGGAAATCAACATTCAGCTGCTCATTATAGAGACAATGGGACTTCCCTGCTGCTCCTGCCTCTGAACCCAGAATTCCAGGGGAAATATGCGCATGTTCTGCATTAACCCTTTATTCCCTGGGCCACATGAAACCTTCTAGGCCAGGGCATAGGGCCCACACACTTCCCTTGTCTCTCCAGTATCATTTCCCTATAAAACTCTCACCCACTGATCTGAGGGGTGTTGGTCAGAGTCAGATCTCAGATCTGCTACACACAATCAAATTGTACCACTGACCATCCAATGGAGCCTCACAACAATTTCCACTATAGAAATAACAATATATAATATACACACACACAGCAACTACATAGAAAAACATCACAATATCCTACAAAAGGTTAATTCGAAGAACTTCTGTTTTGGTGCCAAATAGTTTTTTTCGGTGCCAGACTGCGCAGGACCCAGTAAGGGAACAGCTGCCATAAAGTGTTAGCCTTTAGGGAAAATGCCAAGTGCAGCCGGATAGAGCAGGTCTGGGAGTCACATGACAGGAGGGAACCTGGAGGAATTGCTCCGTTACTGTTCCAAAGTCACAGGGGGGGTCACAGGGAAGCAGGAAATTTCCTCCTCTCTCAGGCCGTGTTCCTGCGGGGGCTCCGTCTGTTCATAATGATCCAAAGTGAACCTGTCATTGATGTTTATCCTCACGGACACAATATGTTCCTCCAACTGAGATTCAGAATAGGCCCTGGCATTTCAGCTACACACAGACCCAAACAGCCCCACCAGCCCAATAATTGTGGTGTGTCTATGGCATCTTACAGCAGCCCCCCAATAATTAGTCTCTATGACAATTTACATCCCCCCAATAATTAGTGTCTATGGAATCTTACAGATTTACTGATTTCCTGTCCTTGTAGAGGATGATGGGTAATTCCTACTGGTCATGTGACTCCAGGGCCCACCAGACATTGAGGGCCCAGTCTCACAACAATTAGATACAGACAGAGATAAATGTAATAGTTATTATAGGAATAAATAAGAAATAAATAAGAATTGTCCTTGGCTGGGAGTCCACTAAGTCTCAGTCCCACCAGGACATTGTCTGGTATAAATCTACAGTATATATAGATGTATAGTATATATCTGAACCCCGACCATAAAGCAAGTCAGGAAGTAGAAATAGCTGACCCTCCCCACCAATGAATCACTCATTCCCCTCTCTTGGTAGGGAATCCCATAACCTGACTGTCCTTACAGTAAAGAACCCCTTCCTATGCTGATGGTGAGATCTCCTTTCCTCCCCACCAATGAATCACTCATTCCCCTCTCTTGGTAGGGAATCCCATAACCTGACTGTCCTTACAGTAAAGAACCCCTTCCTATGCTGTTGTTGAGATCTCCTTTCCTCCCCACCAATGAATCACTCATTCCTCCTCTCTTGGTAGGGAATCCCATAACCTGACTGTCCTTACAGAAAAAGAACCCCTTCCTATGTTGATGGTGAGATCTCCTTTCCTCCCCACCAATGAATCACTCATTCCCCTCTCTTGGTAGGGAATCCCATAACCTGACTGTCCTTACAGTAAAGAACCCCTTCCTATGCTGATGGTGAGATCTCCTTTCCTCCCCACCAATGAATCACTCATTCCCCTCTCTTGGTAGGGAATCCCATAACCTGACTGTCCTTACAGTAAAGAACCCCTTCCTATGCTGTTGTTGAGATCTCCTTTCCTCCCCACCAATGAATCACTCATTCCTCCTCTCTTGGTAGGGAACCCCATAACCTGACTGTCCTTACAGAAAAAGAACCCCTTCCTATGTTGATGGTGAGATCTCCTTTCCTCCCCACCAATGAATCACTCATTCCCCTCTCTTGGTAGGGAATCCCATAACCTGACTGTCCTTACAGTAAAGAACCCCTTCCTATGCTGATGGTGAGATCTCCTTTCCTCCCCACCAATGAATCACTCATTCCCCCTCTCTTGGTAGGGAATCCCATAACCTGACTGTCCTTATAGAAAAAGAACCCCTTCGTATGCTGATGGTGAGATCTCCTTTCCTCCCCACCAATGAATCACTCATTCCCCTCTCTTGGTAGGGAATCCTATAACCTGACTGTCCTTACAGTAAAGAACCCCTTCCTATGCTGATGGTGAGATCTCCTTTCCTCCCCACCAATGAATCACTCATTCCCCTCTCTTGGTAGGGAATCCCATAACCTGACTGTCCTTACAGTAAAGAACCCCTTCCTATGCTGATGGTGAGATCTCCTTTCCTCCCCACCAATGAATCACTCATTCCCCCTCTCTTGGTAGGGAATCCCATAACCTGACTGTCCTTACAGTAAAGAACCCCTTCCTATGCTGATGGTGAGATCTCCTTTCCTCCCCACCAATGAATCACTCATTCCCCCTCTCTTGGTAGGGAATCCCATAACCTGACTGTCCCTTACAGTAAAGAACCCCTTCCTATGCTGATGGTGAGATCTCCTTTCCTCCCCACCAATGAATCACTCATTCCCCCTCTCTTGGTAGGGAATCCCATAACCTGACTGTCCTTACAGTAAAGAACCCCTTCCTATGCTGATGGTGAGATCTCCTTTCCTCCCCACCAATGAATCACTCATTCCCCTCTCTTGGTAGGGAATCCCATAACCTGACTGTCCTTACAGTAAAGAACCCCTTCCTATGCTGATGGTGAGATCTCCTTTCCTCCCCATCAATGAATCACTCATTCCCCCTCTCTTGGTAGGGAATCCCATAACCTGACTGTCCTTACAGTAAAGAACCCCTTCCTATGCTGATGGTGAGATCTCCTTTCCTCCCCACCAATGAATCACTCATTCCCCCTCTCTTGGTAGGGAATCCCATAACCTGACTGTCCTTACAGTAAAGAACCCCTTCCTATGCTGATGGTGAGATCTCCTTTCCTCCCCACCAATGAATCACTCATTCCCCTCTCTTGGTAGGGAATCCCATAACCTGACTGTCCTTACAGTAAAGAACCCCTTCCTATGCTGATGGTGAGATCTCCTTGCAAGACCCATAAACCCTCAACTCCCAACAACTCCCACATAACTGGCCCAGCGGAAAACTGTGTGAGACCAAGACCTGCTCCTCTTCTAAAATCATGTGCGCTGCCCCCTGACCTCACACTCGGCCCCAGAAATGTAACGTACACGCCAGTTTGAGGTCAAAGGGGGAGACAGAGACCCAATGACAGTTACACATAAGTATTAACTAACAAGGATTAAATGGATATTGGAAAGTTGCTTAGAATTAAGCAGTTTTTGGAGGAGTTACCCTTTTAGAATCACATTAAATAAAGGGGCAGAGCCACGTTTGTGTTTTCACTGATTATTTCTCTTTATGGGATGTAGAGTTACTCTCGTTAGTTATTCCTTTTAACCAAACACCTTATAAAATAGAATATTAAAAAATGTAATCAGCATTAGGCCACTAGGTGGCACACACACAAAAACCTAGCGGCAGAGAAAACTTTCTCAAAAATGGCATTGCTGCAAATAACATGGAAAGCAGTCAATCTGCATTCTGTCCTGTAATAAAGCAATGACTCTGGAGAAAATTGTCTTCATAGACTTCCAAAAGGGGCAATATACACCTGTCTTCCACATTTCTGTATATTCTTGTTCTATAAACACATAACGCATGGGTTTGCTTTGTCCCCTACAATTATTATTAAATCCATGTCTTACTTGCCCTACTGTCTCCATCTTGTCCTACTGTCTCCATCTTGCCCTACTGTCTCTATCTTGTCCTACTGTCTCTATCTTGTCCTACTGTCTCCATCTTGCTCTACGGTCTCCATCTTGTCCTACTGTCTCATCTTGTCCTGTTTCCACCTTGCCCTACTGTCTCCATCTTGTCCCACTGTCTCCTTCTTGTCCTACTGTCTCATCTTGTCCTGTTTCCATCTTGCCCTACTGTCTCCACCTTGTCCTACTGTCTCCATCTTGCTCTACTGTCTCCATCTCGTCCTACTGTTGCCATCTTGCCCTACTGTCTCCATCTTGCCCTACTGTCTCCATCTTGTCCTACTGTCTCCATCTTGTCCTACTGTCTCCATCTTGTCCTACTGTCTCCATCTTGCCCTACTGTCTCCATCTTGCCCTACTGTCTCCATCTTGTCCTACTGTCTCCATCTTGTCCTACTGTCTCCATCTTGTCCTACTGTCTCCATCTTGCCCTACTGTCTCCATCTTGCCCTACTGTCTCCATCCTGTCCTACTGTCTCCATCTTGTCCTACTGTCTCCATCTTGTCCTACTGTCTCTATCTTGTCCTACTGTCTCCATCTTGCTCTACTGTCTGCATCTTGCCCTACTGTCTCCATCTTGTCCTGTTTCCACCTTGCCCTGTTTCCACCTTGCCCTACTGTCTCCACCTTGTCCTACTGTCTCCATCTTGCTCTACTGTCTCCATCTCGTCCTACTGTCTCCATCTCGTCCTACTGTCTCCATCTTGTCTTACTGTCTCCATCTCGTCCTACTGTTGCCATCTTGCCCTACTGTCTCCATCTTGTTCTGTTTCCACCTTGCCCTACTGTCTCCACCTTGTCCTACTGTCTCCATCTTGCCCTACTGTCTCCATCTCGTCCTACTGTCTCCACCTTGCAGGGCAGACTGCTGAGCTGCAGGGAGACTGCTGGCCTGGGGGAGACTGTGAGCCTAGTGGCGACCAAGATGGCGGTGCGACAGTAGATTGCAGCGGCCTCTCCGTATCACAAGGTGCTTCAGTTTTTTGTGGTTTTTGTGCTTTTTTACTCTGTTTTTTGTGAAGCTATGGATGTTGGAACAACTAAGGTCCAGTTCTATAATCACCAGACATTCCTTCGGTACAGCAATCATGCATATCTTACGATAAAGGATGGCTTATTGCACACACTACAGGATCTCGGCATAATTCGGGAGCCGGATCTTCTGACCACGGTCTCGCCTGGGCCCAATGGCGGGAGGAGAAGCACTCGGAAACAGTGTACGAGGACGCGGAAGCACGGAAATCGAGCAGGAGTCCATGCTGGGCTAAGAACACCAGCCGACCCGCGCTCCCGTCCATACTACCATCTAATGTCTGCTCCATAGAAAATAAAATGGACTACATTTGACTCCAGCGAACTACCCAGCGTGAGTTCAGAAACTGCTGCATTTTAGTATTCACGGAGACATGGCTCAGTGAAAGATTCCCGGATGCCGCCATTCAGTTGGACGGGCTAGTCGTGGTTTGAGCTGACAGAGTCGCTGCTCTGAGCGGTAAGAATCGCAGGGGTGGTCTGTGTGTTTACATCAACACGAAATAGTGCAGGAACTCTGTGCTTGTGCCCAGTCACTGCTCACGCTGGTGGAGATTGTTGTTGTGAAGTGCAGACCCTTTTATTTACCCCGTGAGATTGCCTCCATTCATATTATTGGACTTTACATTCCTCCCAGAGTGAACACCAAAGATGTACTCTGGGAGCTGTAGAGTTCTATCACGGACATACAAAACACTCACCCAGATGGACTGAATATCATCTCTGGAGATTTTAACCATGTGATTCTCAGGTCAGTGCTCCCTAAATTCCATCAGCATGTGGGATTTGCTACGAGAGGGCCAAACACGCTGGATCAGGTTTACACAAACATTTCCAGTGCGTACCGAGCAGAGCCCCGCCCACACTTCGGATACTCCGACCACATCTCTGTTATGTTAATTCCAGTATACAGACCACTCGTCAGGCACTCTAAACCGGTTCTGAAGCAGGTAAAAACACGGCCAGCAGGAGCCATGACTGCTCTTCAGGTTCTGTTTTGAGTGCACTGACTGGAACATGTTTAGGGAGGCTGCAACCTACAGCCACTACATCAACTTGGATGAGTATATGTCATCTGTAATCAGCTACATCACAAAGTGCATTGATGATGTCACTGTCTCCAAGTGCATCACTACACGCCTCAACCAGAAGCCGTGGTTCACTGGAGAGGTACGTGTGTTACTGAGGGCCCGAGACTCTGCTTTCCGGGAAGGTGACAAAGTCGCCCTGAGAACAGCGAGAGCCAAACTTTCCCGTACCATCAGAGTAGCTAAGTGCGCATACTCTCAGAAGATACACCGCTTCTTCCAGGAGAATGGCGACACACGGGCATGTGGCAGGGCATCCAGACTATCACAAACTACAGGTCAACACCATCTGCCTGTGACAGTGACGGCGCCGTTGCAGATGCGCTGAATGACTTCAATGCACAGTTTGAAGCCCAGAACAACACAGGAATGAGGAAGACCATCACTCTGCCTAGTGACCAGGCACTGCGTCTGACGGTGGCTGACGTGAGGATGACTCTGGAAAGAGTAAACCTACGGAAAGCTGCAGGACCAGACAATATCCCTGGTAGAGTGCTAAGAGAATGTCATGTCAGCTGGAAGATGTTTTTACGGACATCTTTAACATCTCCCTGATCACCTTCCACTGTCCCAAAGTGCTTCAACACCACCACCATTGTCCCCGTGCCAAAGAAGTCATCAGTGTCCTGCTTCAATGACTACCGTCCTGTGGCACTCACCCCCATCATCATGAAGTGTTTTGAGAAGCTTGTCAAGAAACACATCAAAACCTGCTGCCACCAGCACTGGACCCCCTACAGTTTCATTACCGTTAAAATCGCTCAACAGACGATGCAATAGCCACCACCCTCCATTGGGCCCTCTCTCATCTGGACAAAAAAGACACCTACGTGCAAATGCTGTTCATAGACTTCAGTTCAGCATTCAACACTATCATTCCTCAGCATCTGATAGAATAGCTGAGCCTGCTTGGACTGAACACCTCCCTCTGCAGTTGGGTTCTGGCCTTCCTGACCAACCTCAGTCAGTCAGGATTGGAAACATCATCTCCAGAACCACCACACTGAGCACTGGTGCCCCTCAAGGCTGTGTGCTTAGTCCTCTACTGTTCACTCTAGTGACACATGACTGTGCAGCCACGCACCGCACAAATCACATCATAAAGTTCGCTGATGACACGATTGTGGTGGGTCTCATCAGCAATGTAGACAAAACAAAGGAGATGGTTGTTGACTTTAGGAAGACTAGGAGTGACCACCTGCCACTGTACATCGACGGCTCTAATGTGGAGATCGTCAGAAGCACCAAATTCCTTGGTCTCCACCTGGTCGGAGAACCTCACCTGGTCCCACAACACCAGCTACTTAGCCAAGAAAGCCCAACAGCGCCTCTACTCCCATCTCCCACCATCCATACTCAAAACCTTCTACAGAGGGACTATCGAGAGCATCCTGAGCAGCTGTATCACTGTCTGGGAACTGCAATGTCATGGAGCACAAGACCCTACAGAGGATAGTGAAGACAGCAGAGAAGATCATAGGTGTCTCTCTTCCTTCCATCACAGACATTTACACCACTCGCTGCATCCGTAAAGCCACCAGCATTGTGTCTGATCCAACACACCCCTCACACTCACTGTTCACACTCCTGCCATCTGGAAAAAGGTACCGGAGCATTAGGGCCCTCACTACCAGACTGTGTAACAGTTTCTTTCCCCAAGACATAAGGCTCCTGAATACTCAGGGACCGGACAGATCTCTCTCACACTCACACTCCATCTGACCTTACTATATACCACAACGTTACACACCACTGTACTCCATTGTATAAATAAATAGCCATTGGATACAATTGTTCTCTATGAGCACATCTGCACTTTATCCTGTTCTTTATCATGTTCTTTCTACTGTCATATCACAATGATACACCATCATGTCTGACGTTTAGCATTATTTACTGTACATATTACATCTGCTGAGTGTGTCCTGTCCTGTCCTGTCCTGTCCTGTCTTGCACCAGTTGCACATTTTTGCACTTGCACTTTTTGTCTGTTGTCCGGTACATCTATGTTGTGTGTAGCACCAGGGTCCTAGAGGAACGTTGTTTCCTTTCACTGTGTATTGTACAAACGTATATGGATGAAATGACTGTAAACTCACTCTTGACTCGACTCTTGTCCTACTGTCTCCAAGGTGCCCTACTTTATCCACCTTACCCTACTGTCTCTATCTTGTCCTACTGTCTCTATCTTGTCCTACTGTCTCTATCTTGTCCTACTGTCTCCATCTTGTCCTACTGTCTCTATCTTGTCCTACTGTCTCCATCTTGTCCTACTGTCTCCATCTTGTCCTACTGTCTCCATCTTGTCCTACTGTCTCCATCTTGTCCTACTGTCTCCATCTTGTCCTACTGTCTCTATCTTGTCCTACTGTCTCCATCTTGTCCTACTGTCTCCATCTTGTCCTACTGTCTCCATCTTGTCCTACTGTCTCCATCTTGCCCTACTGTCTCTATCTTGTCCTACTGTCTCCATCTTGTCCTACTGTCTCCATCTTGCCCCACTGCTTCAATCTTACTCAGTAGTGCTCCACTTGTACTAATAGGGAAGCTGAAAAATGTAATTGTTCTCCAATTAATAATCATTTTTGTTTGGTTTGTTGGATTTCATGGCAGGGTGATTTTGGGAGGGCCGAGGGGAACATTTAGGCTGTAAGATTCTCATCAGCTTCCAAATAAACAACATCTGTTTGTGATGAGAGTCTGCAGCTCAGTCCAACTGCAGCGGATCTGGCTCTGCCCAACTACTCAGTGTGGCTTGTTACTGAGTCTGGCCAACATAAACAAACAGGGAAAAATTATATTTTCCAGTTGCTACACAACAAACAGCCTCAGCCACCAACTCTGCCCCCAATATCCCAGTGCCACCCACCCTGCCCCCAATATCCCAGTGCCACCCCACCCTGTCCCCAATATCCCAGTGCCACCCACCCTGCCCCCAATATCCCCAGTGCCACCAACTCTGCCCCCAATATCCCAGTGCCACCCACCCTGCCCCCAATATCCCAGTGCACCCACCCTGTCCCCAATATCCCAGTGCCACCCACCCTGCCCCCAATATCCCAGTGCCACCAACTCTGCCCCCAATATCCCAGTGCCACCCACCCTGCCGCCCAATATCCCAGTGCCACCCACCCTGCCCCCAATATCCCAGTGCCTCTCACTCTGCCCCCAATATCCCAGTGCCTCTCACTCTGCCCCCAATATCCCAGTGCCTCTCACTCTGCCCCCAATATCCCAGTGCCACCCACCCTGCCCCCAATATCCCAGTGCCACGCACTTTACATATAGTTAAATTGACCAATTGCATGAGTATAAATGGAGAGCTGTGAGTGAGGTGCGAGTCGTTAGTCGTCTGTGGGTGAAACACGGAGTGCGGTGCCAGCGCTGAGCTGTAATTTCATATAAATGTTTTGCTGAAAAGCTGATTTTCCTCCTGATCTTTATTTAAACAGATGGAAAATACATTGTACGTAAATATCAGATTATTTGCCTCAGCCAAACTGTCACATCCCAGCGTTGCTAAACTACACAAATTGTCATCAACAGGAATTTCATACAATTGAGTTTAAAATAATATTCCTCCCTTGAGCCTCCTGAATACAAAATATCTCTAAGTTTTCTGTTTATTGTGTCTGATACAAACAGGGGGCACGACTGTACAGCACCCACCCAATTCCTTCTCATATGAGTCCCACCTATAGCCCCCCACCCATAATTGTGCCCCGTGCATGTGGCTCTTCTGCGACCCCCTAGTTGCAGGGAATGTGCATTAGTTGTGCCTGGTCTGACAGACTCCATGCAATTCAATCTGTTCCCAACCTGTCACTTAACTCAATGTTTTCTTTTCTACATCAACAACTGACTTTTACTCCTAATTGGAGATTCACTGCTGGACCCCCACAGCCCCGGATTCATTCAGTCTGAGGGGGAAGATCTTTTATACATTGAAAACATTGTCATCTCTAGGGGCCCGAGTTATTTCTACTGAAAATGTACAATGTTACCCACTGGCACAATAACTGCAACACTGAGTAATTTACATATAGTACATGCAACTAAGTAACATCATAATCATATTTGTATATGGGAAACTGGAAGAATTTGCATCTCTTCCTCTAAAAATACATCATCAATTCATCAACCCCTTTCTGTATGTCAAATGTTAATTTTAAGAGATTGCACCCCCTTCTATAAATGATAAGGATATTAGAAGTCACTGAGGGGTTGTTCTGTGACCATATAAAGGCACAAGGCTGCAGGCTGAGTTATACAGGGAACTCTGAGTATCACTCATGTATTATAAGGGATAATGTACCCCCTACTGTAAATGATAAGGATATTAGAAGTCACTGAGGGGTTGTTCTGTGACCATATAAAGGCACAAGGCTGCAGGCTGAGTTATACAGGGAACTCTGAGTATCACTCATGTATTATAAGGGATAATGTACCTCCTACTGTAAATGATAAGGATATTAGAAGTCACTGAGGGGTTGTTCTGTGACCATATAAAGGCACAAGGCTGCAGGCTGAGTTATACAGGGAACTCTGAGTATCACTCATGTATTATAAGGGATAATGTACCCCCTACTGTAAATGATAAGGATATTAGAAGTCACTGAGGGGTTGTTCTGTGACCATATAAAGGCACAAGGCTGCAGGCTGAGTTATACAGGGAACTCTGAGTATCACTCATGTATTATAAGGGATAATGTACCCCCTACTGTAAATGATAAGGATATTAGAAGTCACTGAGGGGTTGTTCTGTGACCATATAAAGGCACAAGGCTGCAGGCTGAGTTATACAGGGAACTCTGAGTATCACTCATGTATTATAAGGGATAATGTACCCCCTACTGTAAATGATAAGGATATTAGAAGTCACTGAGGGGTTGTTCTGTGACCATATAAAGGCACAAGGCTGCAGGCTGAGTTATACAGGGAACTCTGAGTATCACTCATGTATTATAAGGGATAATGTACCCCCTACTGTAAATGATAAGGATATTAGAAGTCACTGAGGGGTTGTTCTGTGACCATATAAAGGCACAAGGCTGCAGGCTGAGTTATACAGGGAACTCTGAGTATCACTCATGTATTATAAGGGATAATGTACCCCCTACTGTAAATGATAAGGATATTAGAAGTCACTGAGGGGTTGTTCTGTGACCATATAAAGGCACAAGGCTGCAGGCTGAGTTATACAGGGAACTCTGAGTATCACTCATGTATTATAAGGGATAATGTACCCCCTACTGTAAATGATAAGGATATTAGAAGTCACTGAGGGGTTGTTCTGTGACCATATAAAGACACAAGGCTGCAGGCTGAGTTATACAAGTTATAGAACATTATCAGGCAGTGGAATGTAATGGATGGTGATGCCCATAGAAAAGACAGTAAGTACCAATTGATCTGAATGTTGATGAATGAGGCTCAATTAGAATGTGATTAAATGTGTGGGTTGTTGCAGAGAATGAAGCAGTTAATAAGGAGCAGGGAGTGAATAAACAACTTCACGTGAAGGTTACGCGGCACAAAGCGAGTGATGGAGAATTTCAGACACGACAGAAACTGTGATTTTTAAATTGTGGAAAGACCAGGGTTTTGCTCAGTGTAGTGTGTGAGATACAAACAGTTGAACAGTTTGTGTATATTACTGTATATATTATCAGCAAATGAAAATCACCTCTTGTTAATACTCTAATTATTCACTACTAATTTCCACTGAAGAAACAGTAAATACAGTGAGTTTCAGAGAAGCCAACAGGCGTTATTGCTTTACCTAATACTGGTTTTTCTATAGACGGATATATTAACTCCCTGCCCTGTCCTGCGCCACGACTCCCTGCTCTGTCCTGCGCCACGACTCCCTGCTCTGTCCTGCGCCACGACTCCCCGCTCTGTCCTGCGCCACGACTCCCCGCTCTCTCCTGCGCCACGACTCCCCGCTCTCTCCTGCGCCACGACTCCCCGCTCTCTCCTGCGCCACGACTCCCCGCTCTCTCCTGCGCCACGACTCCCTGCTCTCTCCTGCGCCACGACTCCCTGCTCTCTCCTGCGCCACGACTCCCTGCTCTGTCCTGCGCCACGACTCCCTGCTCTGTCCTGCGCCACGACTCCCTGCTCTCTCCTGCGCCACGACTCCCTGCTCTCTCCTGCGCCACGACTCCCTGCCTCTCTCCTGCGCCACGACTCCCTGCTCTCTCCTGCGCCACGACTCCTGCTCTGTCCTGCGCCACGACTCCGCTGCTCTGTCCTGCGCCACGACTCCCTGCTCTCTCCTGCGCCACGACTCCCTGCTCTGTCCTGCGCCACGACTCCCTGCCCTCTGCTCTGCGCCCACGACTCCTGCTCTGTCCTGCGCCACGACTCCCTGCTCTGTCCTGCGCCACGACTCCCTGCTCTGTCCTGCGCCACGACTCCCTGCTCTCTCCTGCGCCACGACTCCCTGCTCTCTCCTGCGCCACGACTCCCTGCTCTCTCCTGCGCCACGACCCTGCTCTCCCTGCGGCCACGACTCCCCTGCTCTCTCCTGCGCCACGACTCCCTGCTCTCTCCTGCGCCACGACTCCCTGCTCTCTCCTGCGCCACGACTCCCTGCTCTCTCCTGCGCCACGACTCCCTGCTCTCTCCTGCGCCACGACTCCCTGCTCTCTCCTGCGCCACGACTCCCTGCTCTCTCCTGCGCCACGACTCCCTGCTCTCTCCTGCGCCACGACTCCCTGCTCTCTCCTGCGCCACGACTCCCTGCTCTCTCCTGCCGCCACGACTCCCTGCTCTCTCCTCTGCGCCACGACTCCCTGCTCTCTCCTGCGCCACGACTCCCTGCTCTGTCCTGCGCCACGACTCCCTGCTCTGTCCTGCGCCACGACTCCCTGCTCTGTCCTGCGCCACGACTCCCTGCTCTCTCCTGCGCCACGACTCCCTGCTCTCTCCTGCGCCACGACTCCCTGCTCTCTCCTGCGCCACGACTCCCTGCTCTCTCCTGCGCCACGACTCCCTGCTCTCCTGCGCCACGACTCCCTGCTCTGTCCTGCGCCACGACTCCCTGCTCTGTCCTGCGCCACGACTCCCTGCTCTCCTGCACCACGACTCCCTGCTCTGTCCTGCGCCACAACTCCCTGCTCTGTCCTGTGCCGCGACTCCCTGCTCTGTCCTGCGCTACAACTCCCGGGACCTTTATGGGCACACAGTCACAAGACTAATTGTATCTACAAAGAAATGAGTGGAGAACGAGCAGAATGTGAAGCAAGAGAGCGTCAGCAGCAGAACACAGGCGAGAGACAAGCGCGGGCACCAGAGGTGACAATGGGTCAGACTCAGGCAGGTCGGTATCGGTTCTGCTGAACAGGAGGAGAGAACGGGTCGCAGGATTTCTCTGCCTCCCCTCGTCTCACACATTATAAATGTCTGCAGTGAGAATGCAGCACTGTCTCCCCGTGTGGGACTGATGAATGAGCCGCTCCAGTGAGCTTTTCTCTATGTCTCACCTTCTGCTTAGTCACAGTAATAATAAAACAGTCACTTGTACTTGATCCCAACTAAGATATAATTAATCCTTATTGGAGGCAAAACCAGCCTATTGGCTTTATTTCATGTTTATATGATTTTCT
The DNA here is from genome assembly GCF_017654675.1 of Xenopus laevis. NCBI lineage: Eukaryota > Metazoa > Chordata > Amphibia > Anura > Pipidae > Xenopus > Xenopus laevis. Next base: position 153,430,721 of record NC_054377.1, on the reverse strand, counting down.
AGTAGACTTAAGGTGTGAAGATCCAAATTATAGAAAGATCTGTTATCCAGAAAACCCCAGGACCCGAGTATTCTGGATAACAGGTCCCATACCTGTACTTGATCCCAACTAAGATATAATTAATCCTTATTGGAGGCAAAACCAGCCTATTGGGTTTATTTCATGTTTATATGATTTTCTAGTAGACTGAAGGTATGAAGGATCTGAAATTACTGAAAGATCCGTTATCTGGAAAACCTCAGATGCCAAGCATTCTGGATAACAGGTCCCATAGCTGTGTATATATATATATATATATATATATATATATATATATATATATATATATATATACTGTATAGGACAGGCAGTCTTGCGGCATTATTGTAACTGTCGCCCTATTGTAACTGTCATTTGCATGACACTTTGGTAAAAAACATACCGATCTTCCGCACCCTCAGGTAACATTAGAATCTTTAAGACTATTCGCCACCTAAAACCTGCCGAATTTCTGTTTTAAGTCGATGGGAGACGTTCAAGGATCGATTTTGAGTTCTTTTCAGCCTTCCTGACATTTGAGGTCTTTTTGGCAAAAAAATTCGAATTGAATTTGAATCAAATTTTCGGGTCGAGTTTAAAAACGACGATTTTTTTTAATAAATTTCGATTGGTTGAATTTCAAATTTGTGGCAGTTTAGGGGAGTTTTTAAAAACTCCCATGAATTCGAAATGCAACCTTTGATAAATGTGCCTAAAAGTGTATGGAACATAGTGGTAGCACAGCTGCTGGTGAACTACAACTCTCTGTACACGCGGAGAACCTCCAATGCAACCAAAAAGGAGTCCAGGGTTTAAATGAACACCCAGATAACACTGCAAGGACAATGGAATGGATAAAGCAAAATGGTGGGTGGGCAGGTAAGGGGTAAGCTCTGTGCACTGCTGGTTCCCACTGAGGCACATTGTAGGCCACAGACAGACAATAAATAGAGAGAACCCCAGGAGAGGCTGCATCTCACTGCTCAGGATTCCGCATGCACAGAAGGGAGCGGCTGGAATTAGACTGCAGCAATCTGCCAGTCTCTCTCGGCTGCGAGACACCTGTCCATCAATCCTGCCGGGTCTCACTCTCTCACAACCAATGCGATAACCTTCACTATAAGACCCCAGAATTCACTTCTAAAGACCATCGAGTCGCCCGTACACTGGCCAAAAACGGACATGACTCTGACCCGTAATTTACTTATTCAGATTTGAGAAAAATAAAAACCGTCATGGGCATTTCAACAAAAACTTGTGCTGCCCTCCAGCACTTTAAAGTCACGTCACGTTAAAGGGGAATTTCACCTCCTAACACTTGTTTCAGTTCAGTTGGTTTCAGACAGTTCCCCAGAAATAATGATTTTTTTCCAATTCATTTCTGTTTGTTTTTTAATATTGAAGTGAAAAGGTTTTTTTTCAACCTTCTAACGCAGCTCTGGAAGGGGGTGGGGTCGTTGACCCTGTAACTACATTGTAAATGTACGAGTTGGTATCAGTTACACCATAACTTGCCTGTGCCACTGCTTCTGTCCCATTTAGAAGCCGATACTTTGCTGCAACATTTATTCAACAACTCAAGTGTTTCTCAAGAGAAAGAGCCACACTGCTCGAAACATGTTGTGTTGAATAAATCTTGCAGCAAAGTATCTGCCATTTTTGAGCCTGATTTGTCCACAATTTGTTAAGGATTTTGCACCTGTAACTGATCCATGAGTTGATCCATTTCTTGTGTTTGTCCCTGCTGAGCAGAATCCCTGAGTGTCATTAAAGGCAACTGTTGGACTTGATACAATAGTTACACTTATATTCCCCATAGATCCTACTGAGAAATGGATCAACTAAATGTTGTAACCCAATTACTGAGCTGTCACTCAAACATCCGAGACAGGAACATTCAACTTTACACTTAGATTTTGGGAAAACATGAAAAAATAAATAATGGAAAGTAACTGAACAAAGTCTTTATTTCTGGTGCCGGCGGAGTGGCACTTGCATCGCTTCGTTTTCTGAAGTCGCCTGAAGTTTCCTCGTGAGGCAACTTCGGAAAAGGAAAAACTCCCAAGTGGCGGCAATTTAGATTCTAGCCGGTGGGGAGGCAATTCGCCCGAAGAAAAGGAGATTTGTAGCCGGGTGACTAAATCTCCCCGTCTGTCTCTGCCCTTAAGGGTGTGGATTCTGTTACAAAAACTGAAGCGGAATTTGGCAGATCCTAAAAAATGGAGAAATCCATAAAGCACATGAGGTTTGAGCTCATTCATTTGGGAAACCTTCTGTAGTATTAGGGCGTTTTTACCTGCGCTCCCCTGTTACCAGCACCTCTGTTACACTCCTGCACCCAACATCACTCTCTTACTAATCATATTCCTCACACTATTTATTTGCTCATTAATTCCTTGTTTCAGTCTAACGCACATCATCCCAACGACAATCACAGGGACTGTGTCTTTTTTCAATCTAACTTACTATGTTACTATTTATATATTATATTTACAGTATATAATTGGCTCCAGTTCCCTGATTTCTGTTAAATCATAGGTTGGACCAACCTGTAGCCAACCACAACTCTGGAATAATTAGCCAATCACAACTCTGCAATAATTAGCCAATCACAACTCTGCAATAAGTAGCCAATCACAACTCTGCAATAATTAGCCAATCACAACTCTGCAATAATTAGCCAATCACAACTCTGCAACATTTAGCCAATCACAACTCTGCAATAATTAGCCAAACACAACTCTGGAATATTTAGCCAAACACAACTCTGGAATAATTATCCAATCACAACTCTGGAATATTTAGCCAAACACAACTCTGGAATAATTATCCAATCACAACTCTGGAATATTTAGCCAATCACAACTCTGCAATAATTAGCCAAACACAACTCTGGAATATTTAGCCAAACACAACTCTGGAATAATTATCCAATCACAACTCTGGAATATTTAGCCAAACACAACTCTGGAATAATTATCCAATCACAACTCTGCAACATTTAGCCAATCAAAACTCTGCAATAATTAGCCAAACACAACTCTGGAATATTTAGCCAAACACAACTCTGGAATAATTATCCAATCACAACTCTGGAATATTTAGCCAAACACAACTCTGGAATAATTATCCAATCACAACTCTGGAATATTTAGCCAAACACAACTCTGGAATAATTAGCCAAACACAACTCTGGAATAATTAGCAAAACACAACTCTGGAATAATTAGCCAATCACAACTCTGCAATAATTAGCCAATCACAACTCTGCAATAAGTAGCCAATCACAACTCTGCAATAATTAGCCAATCACAACTCTGCAATAATTAGCCAATCACAACTCTGCAACATTTAGCCAATCACAACTCTGCAATAATTAGCCAAACACAACTCTGGAATATTTAGCCAAACACAACTCTGGAATAATTAGCCAAACACAACTCTGGAATATTTAGCCAAACACAACTCTGGAATAATTATCCAATCACAACTCTGGAATATTTAGCCAATCACAACTCTGCAATAATTAGCCAAACACAACTCTGGAATAATTAGCCAATCACAACTCTGGAATATTTAGCCAATCACAACTCTGCAATAATTAGCCAATCACAACTCTGGAATAATTAGCCAATCACAACTCTGAAATATTTAGCCAAACACAACTCTGCAATAATTAGCCAAACACAACTCTGGAATAATTAGCCAAACACAACTCTGCAATAATTAGCCAATCACAACTCTGGAATAATTAGCCAAACACAACTCTGGAATAATTAGCAAAACACAACTCTGCAATAATTAGCCAATCACAACTCTGGAATATTTAGCCAATCACAACTCTGGAATATTTAGCCAATCACAACTCTGGAATAATTAGCCAATCACAACTCTGCAATAATTAGCCAATCACAACTCTGCAATAATTAGCCAATCACAACTCTGCAATAATTAGCCAATCACAACTCTGCAATAATTAGCCAATCACAACTCTGCAATAATTAGCCAATCACAACTCTGCAATAATTAGCCAATCACAACTCTGGAATAATTAGCCAATCACAACTCTGGAATAATTAGCCAATCACAACTCTGGAATAATTAGCCAATCACAACTCTGGAATAATTAGCCAATCAGAAATCTGAAATAATTAGCCAATTGCAACTCTGGAATAATTAGCCAATTACAACATTAGAATAATTACAGATCTAGACAACTTTGTAGCCAATCACAGAATGGGAACATTTCAAGTCTAAAGATGATCATATACATTACAATAACGATCTTTCCCGCAAATTGTGTCTGATTGTTGAGACTGATGAGATCACTCTTCTCCCACCTTATACTCACTGAAAATAATTTCATACAATAAAATCAGTGTCTGTGTGTGGTCACCTTTAAATGGGTTGTTCACCTTTAAATTAATTGTTAGTAGGATGTAGAGAGGGATATTCTGATACAATTTGCAATTTGTTTTCATTTTTTTTATTATTTGTGTTTTTTGACTAATTTAACTTTTTATTCAGCACTTCTCCAGTTTGTAATTTCAGAAATATGGTTGCTAGGGTCTCAATTCCCCTAGTAACCACACACTGATTTGAATAAGAGACAGGAATATGAATAGGAGAGGCCTGAATAGAAAGATGAGGAATAAAAAGTAACAATAACAAAACATTTGTAGCCTTACAGAGCATTTGTTTTTTAGAGGGGGTCAGTGACCCCCATTTGAAAGCTGCAAAGAGTCAGAAGAAGAAGGCAAATAATTCAAAAAGAAAAAATAAAGAATTGAAAAGTTGCTTCGAATTGGCCATTCTATAACATACTAAACATTCAATTAAAGGATAACCACCCCTTTAACCAACCTGTAGTCAATCACAAAATATATAACCAACCAGATGCCTTTACAGAACTCAGCCAATGAAAGCATTACTCAAGGAAAGTGTCGCCCACATTCTGAAAGAAATAGGGGTCAGCGACTTCATCTGCAAAGGGCTGCCGTATGGGGGAAGATCTAAAGCACCCATTTCTGTTAATAAACACAAACTGGATAAAGCTTTGTTCCGAGGCTTTTCTTCCCCTTTATAAATACAGTTATCAGTTTATCCATTTCCCTGATTCAATAAATATTTTTTATTATTCATCCACATGGTAGTGAGAATGAGGAATGAATGGATATTGGGAAGTTGTATCAGGAGTCAGAGGCAGCAGTGCAGAGAAAGGGACAGACACAATGACAGTTACACAGAACTATAAACCCAGTGAGAATGAGGAATGAATGGATATTGGGAAGTTGTATCAGGAGTCAGAAGCAGCAGTGCAGAGAAAGGGACAGACACAATGACAGTTACACAGAACTATAAACCCAGTGAGAATGAGGAATGAATGGATATTGGGAAGTTGTATCAGGAGTCAGAAGCAGCAGTGCAGAGAAGAGAAAGGGACAGACACAATGACAGTTACACAGAACTATAAACCCAGTGAGAATGAGGAATGAATGGATATTGGGAAGTTGTATCAGGAGTCAGAAGCAGCAGTGCAGAGAAGAGAAAGGGACAGACACAATGACAGTTACACAGAACTATAAACCCAGTGAGAATGAGGAATGAATGGATATTGGGAAGTTGTATCAGGAGTCAGAAGCAGCAGTGCAGAGAAGAGAAAGGGACAGACACAATGACAGTTACACAGAACTATAAACCCAGTGAGAATGAGGAATGAATGGATATTGGGAAGTTGTATCAGGAGTCAGAAGCAGCAGTGCAGAGAAAGGGACAGACACAATGACAGTTACACAGAACTATAAACCCAGTGAGAATGAGGAATGAATGGATATTGGGAAGTTGTATCAGGAGTCAGGACCAGCAGTGCAGAGAAGAGAAAGGGACAGACACAATGACAGTTACACAGAACTATAAACCCAGTGAGAATGAGGAATGAATGGATATTGGGAAGTTGTATCAGGAGTCAGAAGCAGCAGTGCAGAGAAGAGAAAGGGACAGACACAATGACAGTTACACAGAACTATAAACCCAGTGAGAATGAGGAATGAATGGATATTGGGAAGTCGTGTGGATTTCGATTTCCTCTCATTAAGCAAAATTTTATATTTGGGTTTACTTACCCTTTATTATTTGGACAGAGAGAGACAGGGCAGATCATATGAGTTGGAGTGGGGGGGGCAGTTATTATGACATTTGTACTGAGGATTCATGAGTCACTATGTAAAACTGTGTGAGGTGAAGTGTCAGTTCTCACTCAGTAGACTCGGGGCCACTATCTCTCAGTGTTGCCATGTTACCGGATATTTACCCACAATCCCCTTAATCCAGGACTCATCTTTGCTCTCCCAACTGGGGTTGTTACCTGACCCTCCAACTTCTCTGTTACTTGCCTTTAACCCCCAATCTGCCAGTCTCATATATACATTGTGTAACCTGTGAGGGGCCCTTGTGCCTCGTTGTTACTGGTTCCCCTGTATTTTGGGCTCTTTATTCTCACAAGCCCATCATTTTGGGATAACAACACTCATTTCCCTCACCCCAATCGAATGAAACACTCAAAATTCCCTGTCTGTGCAATTATTACCAGCAACGCTGCCAACACTCAAAGCCCAGGGAAGCCTCCTGATTGGCCGGATGTGAGTGGCGCTTGCAGGAAACACTTGTGGGTTTCACAGTGAGACGTAACCTCCAAACTAACCTGTGTGGCACCTCATCTGCACAATCCACTTCTACCCACAGGAAACCCATTCACTCACAGGTGTTTCACCCAAATGCCACAAACTCACCCCAAACTGTCACTTTCTCCTATTCCCCTACTTCAACCTCATTCCAACTGCATCATATGTCTATATCATCTACTGACCCAGCTTATATAGTCACTGGAGTTCTGGCACCATATAAATGTATAACTCTGAGTATCACTCATGTATTATAAGGGATAATGTACCCCCTACTGTAAATGATAAGGATATTAGAAGTCACTGAGGGGTTGTTCTGTGACCGTATAAAGGCACAAGGCTGCAGGCTGAGTTATACAGGGAACTCTGAGTATCACTCATGTATTATAAGGGATAATGTACCCCCTACTGTAAATGATAAGGATATTAGAAGTCACTGAGGGGTTGTTCTGTGACCATATAAAGACACAAGGCTTGCAGGCTGAGTTATACAGGGAACTCTGAGTATCACTCATGTATTATAAGGGATAATGTACCCCCTACTGTAAATGATAAGGATATTAGAAGTCACTGAGGGGTTGTTCTGTGACCGTATAAAGGCACAAGGCTGCAGGCTGAGTTATACAGGGAACTCTGAGTATCACTCATGTATTATAAGGGATAATGTACCCCCTACTGTAACTGATAAGGATATTAGAAGTCACTGAGTGGTTGTTCTGTGACCATATAAAGGCACAAGGCTGCAGGCTGAGTTATACAGGGAACTCTGAGTATCACTCATGTATTATAAGGGATAATGTACCCCCTACTGTAAATGATAAGGATATTAGAAGTCACTGAGGGGTTGTTCTGTGACCATATAAAGGCACAGGATGCAGGCTGAGTTATACAGGGAACTCTGAGTATCACTCATTGTATTATAAGGGATAATGTACCCCCCTACTGTAAATGATAAGGATATTAGAAGTCACTGAGGGGTTGTTCTGTGACCATATAAAGGCACAAGGCTGCAGGCTGAGTTATACAGGGAACTCTGAGTAATCACTCATGTATTAAAGGGATAATGTGCCCCCTACTGTAAATGATAAGGATATTAGAAGTCACTGAGGGGTTGTTCTGTGACCATATAAAGGCACAAGGCTGCAAGGCTGAGTTATACAGGGAACTCTGAGTATCACTCATGTATTATAAGGGATAATGTACCCCCTACTGTAAATGATAAGGATATTAGAAGTCACTGAGGGGTTGTTCTGTGACCATATAAAGGCACAAGGATGCAGGCTGAGTTATACAGGGAACTCTGAGTATCACTCATGTATTATAAGGGATAATGTACCCCCTACTATAAATGATAAGGATATGATCCCTGGTGTGACAGTTCACTATTATGAATGTTGTGTGTAACAGACAGGACAGGTGCAGTTTTGCACATAAGGGACAGGTGTGAAAAAACACAGAAAATGTTGAAAAAAATTGATGGAATTGGCTTCTGGCTGAAGACATCACCCCCTAAAGTTGAGTCCATTACAACTGTACTTGTATTTACCTCCTCACCCCAATATCTCCTAGAGGTAAATGATTGAGTCCATATCTAACCCCCCGGGCTGAATCCCCAGCAAATCTCTCTCAGTGGGGACGCGACTCAGAACAATAAACAGAAGTGAAAATGAAACAATATCACAACTTGTGGGAAGTCACAAGAGATTTTTCCAGGGTCACGGGAGTTTATTTAAAATAAATTACTTGTAGAAAATCAGTTTTTTCCTGATGTAAAAACAAATAATGTTTGTGAATATGAATAAAATGAGAAAATATCAGATTTATAATTTACATTTTTTTAAAGTGACAGGTGCAGCAGAATAACACACAGCTTGTAACACAACTGATCTGTCCTGGATCAGTGTCCCAGCCACATAAATAAACACATCACTGGCATTCAGTATGATATCTGGTTGCTAGGGTCATTAGCACTAGCAACCAGGCAATAGCTTCAGTGAAGGGCTGAAAGATAAACAGAAAAGTCACTTTGCTTTGAGGTTTCTATGGTCACAGACCCCGGTAACTAGACACGGGTACAGCAGTGTGTGGGATTGTATTATAGTTACAAATAATGGGAGTGAAGCAGTTATTCTGGGGGGCACATATGACCAGTAGCACAAGGATTAAACTGAATGTGATGTATCAGCAGCGGGTGGGCACATCCACGTAATTAATGACCCCTTGTGTGACTCTCTGGGCTTATATCACAATCAGTGTTCCACAACCAACATCAGCTACACTCTGATCCCTAGTGTATATCTTGGGTCCCTGCATTTAGCACAACGAAACTGCTGCTGATTAGGCCCAAAACGAAGTAGAGCCAGTCACATGGGCATTTGCACGGGGGAGTGTATTTCCTGGTACTCATGTGACTGTCTCTACTTCCTTTGCATGGGGGAGTATATTTCCTGGTACTCGTGTGACTGTCTCTACTTCCTTTGCATGGGGGAGTGTATTTCCTGATACTCATATGACTGGCTCTACTTCCTTTGCATGGGGGAGTGTATTTCCTGGTACTCATGTGACTGTCTCTACTTCCTTTGCATGGGGAAGTGTATTTCCTGTAACTTATGTGACTGCCTCTACTTCCTTTGCACGGGGGAGTGTATTTCCTGGTACTCGTGTGACTGTCTCTACTTCCTTTACAGGGGGGAGTGTATTTCCTGGTATTCGTGTGACTGTCTCTACTTCCTTTGCATGGGGGAGTGTATTTCCTGGTACTCATGTGACTGTCTCTACTTCCTTTGCATGGGGGAGTGTATTTCCTGGTACTCGTGTGACTGTCTCTACTTCCTTTGCATGGGGGAGTGTATTTCCTGATACTCATATGACTGGCTCTACTTCCTTTGCATGGGGGAGTGTATTTCCTGGTACTCATGTGACTGTCTCTACTTCCTTTGCATGGGGAAATGTATTTCCTGTAACTTATGTGACTGCCTCTACTTCCTTTGCACGGGGGAGTGTATTTCCTGGTACTCATGTGACTGTCTCTACTTCCTTTGTATGGGGGAGTGTATTTCCTGGTATTCATGTGACTGTCTCTACTTCCTTTGTATGGGGGAGTGTATTTCCTGGTACTCATGTGACTGTCTCTACTTCCTTTACAGGGGGGAGTGTATTTCCTGGTACTCGTGTGACTGTCTCTACTTCCTTTACAGGGGGGAGTGTATTTCCTGGTATTCGTGTGACTGTCTCTACTTCCTTTGCATGGGGGAGTGTATTTCCTGGTACTCATGTGACTGTCTCTACTTCCTTTGCATGGGGGAGTGTATTTCCTGGTACTCGTGTGACTGTCTCTACTTCCTTTGCATGGGGGAGTGTATTTCCTGATACTCATATGACTGGCTCTACTTCCTTTGCATGGGGGAGTGTATTTCCTGGTACTCATGTGACTGTCTCTACTTCCTTTGCATGGGGAAGTGTATTTCCTGTAACTTATGTGACTGCCTCTACTTCCTTTGCACGGGGGAGTGTATTTCCTGGTACTCATGTGACTGTCTCTACTTCCTTTGTATGGGGGAGTGTATTTCCTGGTACTCGTGTGACTGTCTCTACTTCCTTTACAGGGGGGAGTGTATTTCCTGGTACTCACATGACTGTCTCTACTTCCTTTACAGGGGGGAGTGTATTTCCTGGTACTCGTGTGACTGTCTCTACTTCCTTTGCATGGGGGAGTGTATTTCCTGGTACTCGTGTGACTGTCTCTACATCCTTTACAGGGGGGAGTGTATTTCCTGGAACTCATGTGACTGTCTCTACTTCCTTTGTATGGGGAGAGTATTTCCTGGTTAAAATGGCATCTGTTGCCTTCAGCCACTTACTCTTCACTTTAGAAATATATAACTGAAAGCTGACAGGGGATGCTGGGTATTGTAGTTCAATAAGTGCAGTGTGTCAGGCTGGTTGATAAATAATGGGAATATAAATAAAGAAGCCATATTTCCCAGGCCAGTGTCATTAAGTGGGGTGACTGGAGGGGGGGGTAACGTAGGTGCCAATATATAATCATTTATATAACAAAACATTCAGAAAGAAGCAACAGTTTCTTCTAACTTTCCAATTCAGGGCCCTAAGAGGGATCCCAGGGGCCACAGGAATAGATATTAGTGTAACCGCATTGCAGACAATACATATAAATCTACAGCCAATAGTGGGAGGCGGGTCAGTTCCCAGAATCCTCTGGGCCTGTGGTTGTGCCCACTGTCCTGTGTGTGACACACAGATCTGCCGTATAATAACTAATAACAATAATAATAATAACAATAATAATAGTACAGAAGCCCCTCCCCCCACCAGAGGGCCAGTAAATAATCCCAATGACTCTAATCCGGCACCAAATCCCCTCGCTGACTCCGCCCCTCAGGCACCAGGGGATTGGCTGCAGGGACGGAGGAACTGGTTGATCCAGATAAACAAGTGTGAGTGAGGGAAGAGGAATGTTGTGCCGCAGACAATGGTGTGTAAATCGAATCCCACAGACTGACACCCACTGGAACACGGGCCCCACACAAACACACACTGTGACATCATCACTGTGATGAGCCCTGGCCAAGTTCCATTGCAACATATTATATTATAATAATTGAAGTATCACTTTATAGCCCACGGGCTCCTGTATTAGTGCGGCTACAAACGTCAGACCACACTGTGCCCTCTGGCCCATGTTATACTAGTCATACAGTTACACCACACTGGGCTGCAAACTCTCTAGTGATGTCACAGCAGTGACATCACATTGACTCACCTGCCAACACTACATTTGTCTCCCACTGTCCCCCCAACATCAAGCAAATAGCAGCCCACCCACTGCCGACTGTACATCAACTTCTCCCTTGTGTATTACTGTCACCCTGGAGCTAAACCACAACTCCCAGCAGCCCCCACCAACCCATTCTTATTTCCTCTGTTTCACACTCTGACCATGGGTCCCGGGAGTTTCCAAGAGGAAAGTAAATCCCTTCCCTAAAAGCCCTTCCTTATTTGTCACTGGAAAAAGGGAGTGGAGATTTGGCAAGTAAAATACTCAGGGGCGGTTGCCATAGCGATGTGAATTTTGGCTTTGTGGTGTTTTCATCTGAAACAGGAGCAATTCAGTCTGCGAGGAACAATGTCATTGTGTCTGTCCCTTTCTCTTCTCTGCACTGCTGCTTCTGACTCCTGATACAACTTCCCAATATCCATTCATTCCTCATTCTCACTGGGTTTATAGTTCTGTGTAACTGTCATTGTGTCAGTCCCTTTCTCTTCTCTGCACTGCTGCTTCTGACTCCTGATACAACTTCCCAATATCCATTCATTCCTCATTCTCACTGGGTTTATAGTTCTGTGTAACTGTCATTGTGTCTGTCCCTTTCTCTGCACTGCTGCTTCTGACTCCTGATACAACTTCCCAATATCCATTCATTCCTCATTCTCACTGGGTTTATAGTTCTGTGTAACTGTCATTGTGTCTGTCCCTTTCACTGCACTGCTGCTTCTGACTCCTGATACAACTTCCCAATATCCATTCATTCCTCATTCTCACTGGGTTTATAGTTCTGTGTAACTGTCATTGTGTCTGTCCCTTTCTCTTCTCTGCACTGCTGCCTCTGACTCCTGATACAACTTCCCAATATCCATTCATTCCTCATTCTCACTGGGTTTATAGTTCTGTGTAATTGTCATTGTGTCTGTCCCTTTCTCTTCTCTGCACTGCTGCTTCTGACTCCTGATACAACTTCCCAATATCCATTCATTCCTCATTCTCACTGGGTTTATAGTTCTGTGTAACTGTCATTGTGTCTGTCCCTTTCTCTTCTCTGCACTGCTGCTTCTGACTCCTGATACAACTTCCCAATATCCATTCATTCCTCATTCTCACTGGGTTTATAGTTCTGTGTAACTGTCATTGTGTCTGTCCCTTTCTCTGCACTGCTGCTTCTGACTCCTGATACAACTTCCCAATATCCATTCATTCCACATTCTCACTGGGTTTATAGTTCTGTGTAACTGTCATTGTGTCTGTCCCTTTCTCTTCTCTGCACTGCTGCTTCTGACTCCTGATACAACTTCCCAATATCCATTCATTCCTCATTCTCACTGGGTTTATAGTTCTGTGTAACTGTCATTGTGTCTGTCCCTTTCTCTGCACTGCTGCCTCTGACTCCTGATACAACTTCCCAATATCCATTCATTCCTCATTCTCACTGGGTTTATAGTTCTGTGTAACTGTCATTGTGTCTGTCCCTTTCTCTTCTCTGCACTGCTGCCTCTGACTCCTGATACAACTTCCCAATATCCATTCATTCCTCATTCTCACTGGGTTTATAGTTCTGTGTAACTGTCATTGTGTCTGTCCCTTTCTCTTCTCTGCACTGCTGCTTCTGACTCCTGATACAACTTCCCAATATCCATTCATTCCTCATTCTCACTGGGTTTATAGTTCTGTGTAACTGTCATTGTGTCTGTCCCTTTCTCTTCTCTGCACTGCTGCTTCTGACTCCTGATACAACTTCCCAATATCCATTCATTCCTCATTCTCACTGGGTTTATAGTTCTGTGTAACTGTCATTGTGTCTGTCCCTTTCTCTTCTCTGCACTGCTGCTTCTGACTCCTGATACAACTTCCCAATATCCATTCATTCCTCATTCTCACTGGGTTTATAGTTCTGTGTAACTGTCATTGTGTCTGTCCCTTTCTCTTCTCTGCACTGCTGCCTCTGACTCCTGATACAACTTCCCAATATCCATTCATTCCTCATTCTCACTGGGTTTATAGTTCTGTGTAACTGTCATTGTGTCTGTCCCTTTCTCTGCACTGCTGCTTCTGACTCCTGATACAACTTCCCAATATCCATTCATTCCTCATTCTCACTGGGTTTATAGTTCTGTGTAACTGTCATTGTGTCTGTCCCTTTCTCTTCTCTGCACTGCTGCTTCTGACTCCTGATACAACTTCCCAATATCCATTCATTCCTCATTCTCACTGGGTTTATAGTTCTGTGTAACTGTCATTGTGTCTGTCCCTTTCTCTGCACTGCTGCTTCTGACTCCTGATACAACTTCCCAATATCCATTCATTCCTCATTCTCACTGGGTTTATAGTTCTGTGTAACTGTCATTGTGTCTGTCCCTTTCTCTTCTCTGCACTGCTGCCTCTGACTCCTGATACAACTTCCCAATATCCATTCATTCCTCATTCTCACTGGGTTTATAGTTCTGTGTAACTGTCATTGTGTCTGTCCCTTTCTCTTCTCTGCACTGCTGCTTCTGACTCCTGATACAACTTCCCAATATCCATTCATTCCTCATTCTCACTGGGTTTATAGTTCTGTGTAACTGTCATTGTGTCTGTCCCTTTCTCTTCTCTGCACTGCTGCTTCTGACTCCTGATACAACTTCCCAATATCCATTCATTCCTCATTCTCACTGGGTTTATAGTTCTGTGTAACTGTCATTGTGTCGTCCCTTATCTCTCTTGCATGCTGCTCTGACTCCTGATACAACTTCCAATATCCATTCATTCCTCATTCTCACTGGTTTATAGTTCTGTGTAACTGTCATAGTGTCTGTCCCTTTCTCTGCACTGCTGCTCTGACTCCTGATACAACTTCCCAATATCCATTCATTCCTCATTCTCATGGTTTTCAGTCTGTGTAACTGTACAGTCTGTCCTTCTCTCACTGCTGCTCTGACTCCTGATACAACTCCAACATTTCATTCCTCATTCTCACTGGGTATTGTTACGTGTAACGTCATAGTGTCTGTCCTTCTCTCATGCTGTATCTACCCGATACAACGTGTTCCATATCCATTCATCATCATTCCACTGGTTTAAGTGTTCAATGTCAGTGGTCCTCCTCGCTGCTGTCACCGTACACTCAATGATCCATCATTCCTATCACAGTTCACAGTCGTATACTGTCATGTGTATCTCCTTATCACCCTCCGTGCTTCACAGTCCACACTGTATCAAATCACATTCCATCACAGTCACAGTGTATCTCAGTTGTATCACACTCCGTGTTCCAGTCACATGTATCACTTCACTGTGCTACATCACGTGATACAACTCCAGTACATTCACAGTCACAGTGTAATCTCAGTGTATCACTCCAGTGTTCAATCCAGTGTATCCAGTCACACTCGTATCACATCACAGTGTATCACAATCACAGTCAATCACAGTCACAGGTGTATCTCAGTGTATCACATCCAGTGTATCATCAGTGTATCACAGTCACGTGTATCATCATACAGTGTATCTCAGTGTATCAAACTCCGTGTATCAAATCCAGTTCACAGTCACATGTATACATGTATCACAGCACAGTCACAGTCACAGTGTATCTCAGTGTATCACAGTCCCAGTGTATCACAGTCACAGTGTATCATCTACAGTCACGTTATCTCAGTCCCACTATCATACCGTGTATCACAGTCACAGTGTATCACTTTCAGTGTAATCAAGCCACAAGTATCAGTCACAGTGTATCACAGTCACAGTGTATCACAGTCACAGTGTATCTCAGTGTATCACAGTCACAGTGTATCACAGTCACAGTGTATCACACTCCGTGTATATCACAGTCACAGTGTATCACAATCACAGTCAATCACAGTCACAGTGTATCTCAGTGTATCAAACTCCGTGTATCAACTCCGTGTATCACAGTCACAGTGTATCACAATCACAGTCAATCACAGTCACAGTGTATCTCAGTGTATCACACGTCACAGTGTATCACAGTCACAGTGTATCACACTCCGTGTATCACAGTCACAGTGTATCTCAGTGTATCAAACTCCGTGTATCAAACTCCGTGTATCACAGTCACAGTGTATCAGTATACACCACAGTGTATCACAGTCACAGTGTATCTCAGTGTATCACAGTCACAGTGTATCACAGTCACAGTGTATCTCAGTGTATCACAGTCACAGTGTATCACAGTCACAGTGTATCTCAGTGTATCACAGTCACAGTGTATCTCCCTCAGTGCATCACAGTCACAGTGTATCTCTCTCAGTGTATCAGTCAGAGTGTATCTCAGTGTATCAGTCACAGTGTATTTCAGTGTATTTCAATCACAGTGTATCTCAGCATATGACAGTCACAGTGTATCTCAGTGTATCACAGTCACAGTGTATCTCAGTGTATCACAGTCACAGTGTATCTCAGTGTATCACAATCACAGTCACTGTGTATCTCAGTCACAGTATATCTCAGGGTATCACAGTCACAGTGTATCACAGTCACAGTGTATCACCGGTCACAGTGTATCACCGTCACAGTGTATCTCAGTGTATCACAGTCACAGCGTATCTCAGAGTATCACAGACCAGTGTATGTATATCAGTGGAATGAGTTGGGTTGAGAGAGAGGGAATAATTCATAAAGTGCAATCGACTTGTTCTTAAGAGCGCTGGCTCTTTAACTGGCACAAATCAACAATCAGGAACTTACATCACAACTACAGCAAACTGACAGCAAGATCCCCAGCGGCAGCGCACAGTAGTGTGTCCAACCTGCAAGAGATGTGTGCTGCCCCCAGGCTGAGAATAAATACAATGTGTGTGTATTTATATATATAACAAAGAGCTGCAGCTGCTTTACACTTAACTACAACTCCCAACATTCCTGCTTAACCAGTAACTTCATAGTGAAACCTCCTCCTTCAGCCCCAGTCAACCTTGATTTAGTAAAAGCTCCCTACCCCCCCCCACACACCCCCCGTGCTACAAGAAATTATATAATAATGAGCAATTCAGCTTCACAACCTGCTGCTTCCAACCAATTACACCACCCCAAACATTCCATAAGGAAATTCATCTCCTGCTCCTCAACCTCCATCACTTACATCTACACTCGCACCTTCTCCTCCAGCATCAGAGACTTTACTGAGACAAATAGGAATTTTACCTGCCTAATATCTTACTCATTGTAATGGGGAGCTGCTGCAATACTACTGAACTACTACTGAACACTCACAAAATGAAGCACAGGTTCATATAATGTGTCCATCTGGAGCAGAACTTGTGTGTTACTATAGGCACCATCTCTCCCTACTATACCTGCTATCCCACAGTCACACTCCCTTCCCAGAGACTATTATCCACTGTTACTATAGGCACCATCTCTCCCTACTATACCTGCTATCCCACAGTCATACTCCCTTCCCAGAGACTATTATCCACTGTTACTATAGGCACCATCTCTCCCTACTATACCTGCTATCCCACAGTCACACTCCCTTCCCAGAGACTATTATCCACTGTTACTATAGACACCATCTCTCCCTACTATACCTGCTATCCCACAGTCACACTCCCTTCCCAGAAACTATTATCCCACTGTTACTATAGGCACCATCTCTCCCTACTATACCTGCTATCCCACAGTCACACTCCCTTCCCAGAGACTATTATCCCACTGTTACTATAGGCACCATCTCTCCCTACTATACCTGCTATCCCACAGTCACACTCCCTTCCCAGAAACTATTATCCCACTGTTACTATAGGCACCATCTCTCCCTACTATACCTGCTATCCCACAGTCACACTCCCTTCCCAGAGACTATTATCCCACTGTTACTATAGGCACCATCTCTCCCTACTATACTTGCTATCCCACAGTCACACTCCCTTCCCAGAGACTATTATCCACTGTTACTATAGGCACCATCTCTCCCTACTATACCTGCTATCCCACAGTCACACTCCCATCCCAGAGACTATTATCCCACTGTTACTATAGACACATCTCTCCCTACTATACCTGCTATCCCACAGTCACACTCCCTTCCCAGAGACTAGTATCCACTGTTACTATAGACACATCTCTCCCTACTATACCTGCTATCCCACAGTCACACTCCCTTCCCAGAGACTATTATCCACTGTTACTATAGACACCATCTCTCCCTACTATACCTGCTATCCCACAGTCACACTCCCTTCCCAGAGACTATTATCCACTGTTACTATAGACACCATCTCTCCCTACTATACCTGCTATCCCACAGTTACACTCCCTTCCCAGAGACTATTATCCCACTGTTACTATAGACACCATCTGTCCCCAGTACAATGAGACAACTACAAGTAGTAAATTACTCACAGTATTAATATGTATAGGGGTCTCATCATAATGTGCACATGGCAGTTGGGGGTGTGAGGGAAGAGAGGGAAAGGGCTGATGTCAGTCAGTGAGTAGGTGAGGGGGGGGGACAGTTGGTGACAGTGAGGGATCAACAGAGAAGTGACAGTTGACAGGTCTGGACTGAGAAGTAAAATAGTCGCTGGCATTTCAGATACACAGAGGCCCAATCAGCCCCCACCAGCCCATTAAATAGTGACTTTCTATGACAACTTACAGCAGCCCCTGTGGCATTTGCCAGACCCCACAGTTTGCCAGTCCAGGTCTGACAGTTGGTTTGTGTATGTGGAGGAGGCGGCAGTTGAGCAGGAGGGGGGGGGGGTAGTGAAGTGACAGTGGGACACAGAGGAATCAGTCTCCTCACAAGTAGTGGCTCTGGGGGCTCTAGTGATTATGAAGGAGCGGGGGGCAGGATCTATTTGCACTGCCGGTTCTCCCAAACCAAGTTCTTTTGTTTATATTTTGCTGCAGGGGGGGGCGGTATAAAGTCAGAGATGGGGGGGCCCTGGTCTGTCAGTTTCACTAAAACAGAATTACAGCCCCCCCTGGATGTTTCCTTTAGGGTCAGACAGTGGCTCATTAGTGGGGGTCGGACAATTCTGCTGCAGCGACTGAAACTCCCCCCCCCCAGTCATTACTCGGGGCCTTTCCTTCTGCTCCCCCCTCCCAACTGTCACTTAATCCCCCCCAGTCACTCAGTGTGACCCCCAGTTTAGCCCCAGTCACACTCGGGGGGAGAGATGAAGAGACGGAGGGGAATATAATGGGGGGGTTAATAAGAAATGAGAATAAAGAGACAGAGAGAGGAAATGTCACAGGGCTCGGGGTCGCGGGGGTCGGGGAGAAGCCTGGGGTCAGAGGAGGAGGAGAGAGACTGTGGGGGGAGTCGGAGGCCTGAGTGTTGGGGGTGAGAGGAATGAGAGGGGTCGGTAGAGTCAGTCAGTCAGTGAGGGAGTCGGAGGGAGAAGAGAACGAGATGTTCCCGCGGATTCGTGAGGTAAAAGGCCGGAGTCTCGTACCTGCCGTGGAACCAGTCCTTACACGCGTCACACTCGATCATAAAGCGGGACACGTCGTACGGGAGGCGGCACAGACAGTACACGGTCGCCATGTTCCTCTTCCCCGCGCACAACAGCAGCGACACAAACAGACTGAGCGGCGCGGGGAGGAGAGAGGGAGGGACCGGCCTGAGAGGAGGAGGAGGAGGAGGGGGAGGAGGAGGAGAGGCCTCAGTCACTTCTCACACAACTCCCGACCCTCCCCGACCCCCACAGCCTCTCTCAGTCTATCCCACAACTACAGGAGACTCTACTCCTGAGACTACTCGCTCATACTCCTGTTTGTTACTACTCCAGCTGATACTGCTGATACTGCCGCTATAAAGAAATGCTCTGGATACTGTTACTACTGTGAGTAAGTCATGGACATGTTCTTAATACTCTGTGTATCCCACTTGTACTGCCTGTAATACTCGCACTGTTTGTCTCACCCACTAATTCTCTAGCTCTGACTACTGACCCCTGATACTGCCGCTATCAATACACCGGGTATCAATACTGCCGCCATAAACACACCAGCTATCAATACTCCAGCTATCAATACTCCAGCTATCAATACTCCAGCTATCAATACTCCAGCTATCAATACTCCAGCTATCAATACTCCAGCTATCAATACTCCAGCTATCAATACTGCCACCATAAACACTCCAGCTATCAATTCTTCCGGGTATCAATACTCCAGCTATCAATACTCCAGCTATCAACACTCCAGCTATCAACACTCCAGCTATCAACACTCCAGCTATCAACACTCCAGCTATCAATACTCCAGCTATCAATACTCCAGCTATCAATACTGCCGCCATAAACACTCCAGCTATCAACACTCCAGCTATCAATACTCCAGATATCAATACTGCCGCCATAAACACTCCAGCTATCAATTCTTCCGGGTATCAACACTCCAGCTATCAACACTCCAGCTATCAATACTCCGGGTATCAATACTCCAGATATCAATACTCCAGCTATCAATACTGCCGCCATAAACACTCCAGCCATCAACACTCCAGCCATCAATTCTTCCGGGTATCAATACTCCAGCTATCAATTCTTCCGGGTATCAAGTCTTCCGGGTATCAATACTCCAGCTATCAATACTCCAGCTATCAATACTCCAGCTATCAATACTCCAGCTATCAATACTCCAGCTATCAATACTCCAGCTATCAATACTCCAGCTATCAATACTCCAGCTATCAATACTCCAGCTATCAATACTCCAGCTATCAATACTCCAGCTATCAATACTCCAGCTATCAATACTCCAGCTATCAATACTCCAGCTATCAATACTCCAGCTATCAACACTCCCGCCATAAACACTCCCGCCATAAACACTCCAGCTATCAACACTCCAGCTATCAACACTCCAGCTATCAACACTCCAGCTATCAACACTCCAGCTATCAACACTCCAGCTATCAACACTCCAGCTATCAATACTCCAGCTATCAATACTCCAGCTATCAATACTCCAGATATCAATACTCCAGATATCAATACTGCCGCCATAAACACTCCAGCTATCAATTCTTCCGGGTATCAACACTCCAGCTATCAACACTCCAGCTATCAATACTCCAGCTATCAATACTCCAGCTATCAATACTCCAGATATCAATACTGCCGCCATAAACACTCCAGCTATCAATTCTTCCGGGTATCAACACTCCAGCTATCAACACTCCAGCTATCAATACTCCGGGTATCAATACTCCAGATATCAATACTCCAGCTATCAATACTGCCGCCATAAACACTCCAGCTATCAACACTCCAGCCATCAACACTCCAGCTATCAATTCTTCCGGGTATCAATACTCCAGCTATCAATTCTTCCGGCTATCAATACTCCAGCTATCAATACTCCAGCTATCAATACTCCAGCTATCAATACTCCAGCTATCAATACTCCAGCTATCAATACTCCAGCTATCAATACTCCAGCTATCAATACTCCAGCTATCAATACTCCAGCTATCAATACTGCCGCCATAAACACTCCAGCCATCAATACTCCAGCTATCAATTCTTCCGGGTATCAATACTCCAGCTATCAATTCTTCCGGGTATCAATACTCTAGCTATCAATACTCCAGCTATCAATACTCCAGCTATCAATACTCCAGCTATCAATACTCCAGCTATCAATACTCCAGCTATCAATACTCCAGCTATCAATACTCCAGCTATCAATACTCCAGCTATCAATACTGCCGCATAACACTCCGCTATCACACTCCGCTATCAACACTCCGCTATCACACTCGCTATCAACACTCCAGCTATCAACCTCCAGCTGTCATACTCCAGCTATCAATACTCCAGATATCAATACTGCCGCCATAAACACTCCAGCTATCAATTCTTCCGGGTATCAACACTCCAGCTATCAACACTCCAGCTATCAATACTCCCGGGGATCAATACTCCAGATATCAATACTCCAGCTATAATACTGCCGCCATAAACACTCCAGCTATAACACTCCAGCCATCAACACTCCAGCTATAATTCTTCCGGGTATCAACACTCCAGCTATCAATTCTTCCGGCTATCAAAACTCCAGCTATCAATACTCCAGCTATCAATACTCCAGCTATCAATACTCCAGCTATCAATACTCCAGCTATCAATACTCCAGCTATCAATACTCCAGCTATCAATACTCCAGCTATCAATACTCCAGCTATCAATACTCCAGCTATCAATACTCCAGCTATCAATACTGCCGCCATCAATACTCCAGCTATCAACACTCCAGCCATCAATACTCCAGCTATCAATTCTTCCGGGTATCAATACTCCAGCTATCAATTCTTCCGGGTATCAATACTCCAGCTATCAATACTCCAGCTATCAATACTCCAGCTATCAATACTCCAGCTATCAATACTCCAGCTATCAATACTCCAGCTATCAATACTCCTGCTATCAATACTCCAGCTATCAATACTGCCGCCATAAACCTCAGCTATCACACTCCAGCCATCAACACTCCAGCTATCAACACTCAGCTATCAACACTCCAGCTATCACACTCCAGCTATCAACACTCCCGCTATCAACACTCCAGCTATCAACACTCCAGATATCAATACTGCGCCCTAACCTCAGCTATCATTCTTCCGGGTATCAACACTCCAGCTATCAACACTCCGGGTATCAATACTCCAGATATCAATACTCCAGCTATCAATACTGCCGCCATAAACACTCCAGCTATCAATCCTCCAGCTATCAATACTCCCGCTATCAACACTCCAGCTATCAATACTCCCGCTATCAACACTCCCGCTATCAATACTCCGCTATCATATCCGCTATCAACACTCCCGCTATCAACACTCAAGCTATCAACAATCAAGCTATCAACACTCAAGCTATCAACACTCAAGCTATCAACACTCAAGCTATCAATACTCAAGCTATCAATACTCAAGCTATCAATACTCAAGCTATCAATACTCAAGCTATCAACACTCAAGCTATCAACACTCCAGATATCAACACTCCAGATATCAACACTCCAGATATCAACACTCCAGATATCAACACTCCAGATATCAATACTCCAGCTATCAATACTGGCGCCATAAACACTCCAGCCATCAATACTCCAGCTATCAATTCTTCCGGGTATCAATACTCCAGCTATCAATTCTTCCGGGTATCAATACTCCAGCTATCAATACTCCAGCTATCAATACTCCAGCTATCAATACTCCAGCTATCAATACTCCAGCTATCAATACTCCAGCTATCAATACTCCAGCTATCAATACTGCCGCCATAAACACTCCAGCTATCAACACTCCAGCTATCAACACTCCAGCTATCAACACTCCAGCTATCAATACTCCAGCTATCAACACTCCAGCTATCAATACTCCAGATATCAATACTGCCGCCATAAACACTCCAGCTATCAATTCTTCCGGGTATCAACACTTTAGCTATCACACTCCAGCTATCAATACTCCGGGTATCAATACTCCAGATATCAATACTCCAGCTATCAATACTGCCGCCATAAACACTCCAGCTATCAATCCTCCAGCTATCAATACTCCCGCTATCAACACTCCAGCTATCAATACTCCCGCTATCAACACTCCCGCTATCAACACTCCCGCTATCAACACTCCCGCTATCAATACTCCCGCTATCAACACTCCCGCTATCAACACTCAAGCTATCAACACTCAAGCTATCAACACTCAAGCTATCAACACTCAAGCTATCAACACTCAAGCTATCAACACTCAAGCTATCAACACTCAAGCTATCAATACTCCAGATATCAACACTCCAGATATCAATACTGGCGCCATAAACACTCCAGCTATCAATACTCCAGCTATCAATTCTTCCGGGTATCAACACTCCAGCTATCAACACTCCAGCTATCAACACTCCAGCTATCAACACTCCAGCTATCAACACTCCAGCTATCAACACTCCAGCTATCAACACTCCAGCTATCAACACTCCAGCTATCAATTCTTCCGGGTATCAACACTCCGGCCATCAACACTCCGGCTATCAACACTCCGGGTATCAATACTCCGGGTGTCAATACTCCGGGTGTCAATACTCCGGGTGTCAATACTCCGGGTGTCAACACTCCCGCTATCAACACTCCCGCTATCAACACTCCCGCTATCAACACTCCCGCTATCAACACTCCCGCTATCAATACTCCCGCTATCAACACTCCAGATATCAATACTCCAGCTATCAATACTGCCGCCATAAACACTCCAGCTATCAACACTCCAGCTATCAATACTCCAGCTATCAACACTCCCGCTATCAATACTCCCGCTATCAATACTCCCGCTATCAATACTCCCGCTATCAACACTCCAGATATCAATACTCCAGCTATCAATACTGCCGCCATAAACACTCCAGCTATTAACACTCCAGCTATCAATACTCCGGGTATCAATACTCCGGGTATCAATACTCCGGGTATCAATACTCCGGGTATCAATACTCCGGGTATCAATACTCCCGCTATCAATACTCCCGCTATCAATACTCCCGCTATCAATACTCCCGCTATCAATACTCCCGCTATCAACACTCCAGCTATCAATACTGCCACCATAAACACTCCAGCTATCAACACTCCAGCTATCAACACTCCAGCTATCAACACTCCAGCTATCAACACTCCAGCTATCAACACTCCAGCTATCAACACTCCAGCTATCAATACTCCAGCTATCAATACTGCCGCTATAAACACTCCAGCTATCAACACTCCAGCTATCAACACTCCGGGTATCAACACTCCGGGTATCAACACTCCGGGTATCAACACTCCGGGTATCAACACTCCGGGTATCAACACTCCAGCTATCAATACTCCAGGTATCCAAGCAGCTGTGAGTAACGCCCATTGTTACTTTGGCTGCTATTCTGCACTAGTTGTTACTGGGGTCACTGATTAGTATTATTCCAGGGGTACTGATGTTGCTGTTACTGCAGGTACTTGTACTACCCTGAGTAATGTCCCTCTATACAGAGGGCAGATAGTAATGTGGGTACCAACAAGTACTCAGGTAGTACCTAGTCACAATGTGGTTACTCTGGGTGTATTTTTGAGTAGTACTATTGTTATGCTGAGTAATATTAGTAGTACAGTGATGAGGGGGACTGTGTTGGTAGTAGGGTGGGGGAGAGCTGCTACTACAGGGGCAGTACAAGTACAATACAAGGGGGTGCAGGGAATGAAGTGAGTGGGACATTGATATAAAACTACAGTAACATTATCACCATCCAATGATTCCTATAGAAATACTTCTGAATCTCAAGGATCCAAATATCAGTTTAGAGGCACCAAATCTGCACCTTTTTATCACTGACTCTTAATTGTAGGGAAATAATTGTTTATTGTTTGAGCAAAACCTGGAGACTCTGCACAGGGAACGCCCACATTATATTTATTGTAGGCAGGAGTGGGAGGAGCCATTGCAGGAAGCCAGGGGATTGGCTGAGTTAATCACATGACAGGGAGGGGGTTCTGGGGTAGAAAATGTGATTGGGTAAAATAAAGCAAAACATTTGTTCTGATCCATTCCTGTTGGGAAACTGCGCGGGTCTTTTATGGGGGATAATGTGGGAGAAAGTGGGCGGGTCCATTACAGGGAATGCTGGGTAATAAGAGTCACTCAGTCATCACATCAGACACTTGTGGATCAGTCCAAGTACCAGGAAATAACAAAGCACTGCTGGTCCATTATAGGAGGTGCTAATAGGGACAAACAGCAGTTCACCAATAAAAGGGCTACTGGGTTCAGTAACATCACCAACCTCTCATGAGTAGAACCCACAGTGCACCTGTCAGGGTTGTGCAGTAACAGAGGATGGGGTGTAAGTAACAAACCCCTGTGTAACTGCCCCTCTCAGACTATTGCTGCCCCCCGGGGCATTTCTGCCTATTTTACTGTCTGACATGACTCCACCCACCCACCATGTACCCTCCCCTGTGCCTTTTATTACTGTATATGTATCTGATAGGAAGTAGAGACATAAGTACCAGGAAATACACTCCCCATGCAAAGGAAGTAGAGACATAAGTACCAGGAAATACACTCCCCCGTGCAAAGGAAGTAGAGACGGTCACATGAGTACCAAGAAATACACTCCCCATGTAAAGAAAGTAGAGACAGTCACACGAGTACCAGGAAATACACTCCCCCGTGCAAAGGAAGTAGAGATGGTCACACAAGTACCAGGAAATAGGGATGTAGCGAACGTCGGAAAAAAAGTTCGCGAACATATTCGCGAACTTGCGCAAAAACGCGAGCGGTTCGCGAACGGTTCGCGAACCCCATAGACTTCAATGGGAAGGCGAACTTTAACATCTAGAAAAGACATTTCTGGCCAGAAAAATGATTTTAAAGTTGTTTAAAGGTGCAACGACCTGGACAGTGGCATGCCAGAGGGGGATCAAGGGCAAAAATGTATCTGAAAAATCTGCCTGTGTGTGCTTGGAAGAGATAGTGTAGGGGGAGAGCTGTTAGTGATTTCAGGGACAGATGATAGTAAGTTTGCTGGCTAGTAATCTGCTTGATACTGCTCTGTATTGGAGGGACAGAAGTCTGCAGGGATTTGAGGGACATTTTAGCTTAGGTAGCTTTGCTGGCTAGTAATCTACTGTTCTCTTTAAACAACTGCCATACGTTGACCTTGTAGGCATTGTTTGCCCAGTTTTTTTGGACGCAGCCACTGAAGCACAGTTGCCAGAAAAAATATGCCATATAAATGCTGAAAATAGTCATTTTTCGCCATACGTTGACCTTGTAGACATTGTTTGCCCAGTTTTTTTGGACGCAGCCACTGAAGCACAGTTGCCAGAAAAATTATGCCATATAAATGCTGAAAATATAAATTTTTTTGGTTGCAGCCACTGAAGCACAGAGGCCAGAAAAATTATGCCATATAAATGCAGAAAATATGCATTTTTTTGGTCGCAGCCACTGAAGCACAGTTGACAGAAAAATTATGCCATATAAATGCTGAAATATAAACTTTTTTGGTTGCAGCCACTGAAGCACAGAGGCCAGAAAAATTATGCCATATAAATGCAGAAAACATGCATTTTTTTTGGTCGCAGCCACTGAAGCACAGTTGACAGAAAATTATGCCATATAAATGCTGAAAATATAATTTTTTTGGTTGCAGCCACTGAAGCACAGAGGCCAGAAAAATTATGCCATATAAATGCAGAAAATATGCATTTTTTTGGTCGCAGCCACTGAAGCACAGTTGACAGAAAAAATATGCCATATAAATGCTGAAAATAGTCATTTTTTGCCATATACGTTGAGTCAACGTATGGCAAAAAATGACTATTTTCAGCATTTATATGGCATATTTTTTCTGGCCTCTGTGCTTCAGTGGCTGCGGCCAAAAAAACTGGGCAAACAATGCCTACAAGGTCAACGTCGTTGACCTTGTAGGCATTGTTTGCCCAGTTTTTTTGGCCGCAGCCACTGAAGCACAGAGGCCAGAAAAAATATGCCATATAAATGCAGAAAATATAAATTTTTTTGGTCGCAGCCACTGAAGCACAGTTGCCAGAAAAATTATGCCATATAAATGCTGAAAACATAAATTTTTTTGGTTGCAGCCACTGAAGCACAGAGGCCAGAAAAATTATGCCATATAAATGCAGAAAATATGCATTTTTTTGGTTGCAGCCACTGAAGCACAGAGGCCAGAAAAATTATGCCATATAAATGCAGAAAATATGCATTTTTTTGGATGCAGCCACTGAAGCACAGTTGCCAGAAAAAATATGCCATATAAATGCTGAAAATAGTCATTTTTTGCCATACGTTGACCTTGTAGACATTGTTTGCCCAGTTTTTTTGGTTGCAGCCACTGAAGCACAGAGGCCAGAAAAAATTAAACCAGTAGGGTTTGCACCCTAGTTTGTAACGGTGGCGGAGGGAGGAGGAGGACGCTAAAGGACAGCTGTGTGTGGAGTCATGAGGCTTGAAAGAAAGGACAGCTGCATAGAAGTCAGAACAAGTCTTCCGGCGTGCAGTAACCCTCCGAGATCCACCCCTCATTCATTTTAATAAAGGTCAGGTAATCGACACTTTTGTGACCTAGGCGAGTTCTCTTCTCAGTTACAATCCCTCCTGCTGCACTGAAGGTCCTTTCTGAGAGCACACTTGAGGCTGGGCAAGACAAGAGGTTCATGGCAAATTGTGACAGCTCTGGCCACAGATCAAGCCTGCGCACCCAGTAGTCCAGGGTTCATCGCTCCTCAGAGTGTCGATATCTGCAGTTAATGCCAGGTAGTCCGCTACCTGCCGGTCGAGGCGTTCTTTGAGGGTGGATCCAGAAGGGTTGTGGCGCTGCCTTGGACAGAAAAACATTTGCATGTCTGACGTTACAGACTGGCCAAAGGGCTTTGTCCTTGCAGGTGTGCTCGTGGCAGGATTACTGGCACCTCTGCCCCTGGAATGTTGATGAGTTCCTGAAGTGACATCACCCTTAAAAGCATTGTACAACATGTTTTGCAGGCTGGTTTGTAAATGCCGCATCTTTTCGGACTTGTGGTATGTTGGTAACATTTCTGACACTTTATGCTTGTACCGAGGGTCTAGTAGCGTTGCGACCCAGTACAGGTCCTTCTCCTTAAGCCTCTTGATACGGGGGTCCTTCAACAGGCATGACAGCATGAAAGACCCCATTCTCACAAGGTTGGATGCAGAGCTATCCATCTCCGCTTCCTCATTATCAAGGACTGCATCATCCACGGTCTCCTCCCCCCAGCCACGTACAAGACCAGGGGTCCCCAAAAGGTCACCACTAGCCCCCTGGGAAGCCTGCTCCTGTTGGTCCTCCTCCTCCTCCTCCACAAAGCCACCTTCCTCCTCTGACTCCACTTCTGGCACCTCTCCCTGCGTTGCAGCAGGTGCCTGGGTTCGTTCTGGTGATTCCGACCAGAAATCGTGCGCTTCCAGCTCCTCGTCACGCTGGTCTACAGCCTCATCTGTCACTCGTCGCACGGCACGCTCCAGGAAGAAAGCGAAGGGTATTAGGTCGCTGATGGTGCCTTCGGTGCGACTGACCATATTTGTCACCTCTTCAAAAGGTCGCATGAGCCTGCAGGCATCGCGCATAAGCACCCAGTAACGGGGGAAAAAAATCCCCAGCTGTGCAGATCCAGTCCTACCACCCAGTTCAAAAAGGTACTCGTTGACGGCCCTTTGTTGTTGCAGCAGACGTTCCAACATAAGGAGCGTTGAATTCCAGCGAGTCTGGCTGTCAGAAATCAAACGCCTGACTGGCATGTTGTAGCGCTGCTGAATGTCAGCAAGGCGTGCCATGGCTGTGTAGGAACGTCTGAAATGGGCCGACACCTTTCTGGACTGGGTGAGAACGTCCTGGAATCCTGGGTACTTGGAGACAAAACGTTGGACTATTAAATTTAACACATGTGCCATGCAGGGCACATGTGTTAAATTGCCTAGTCTCAACGCTGCCAACAGATTGCTTCCATTGTCACACACCACTTTTCCGATCTGCAGTTGGTGTGGGGTCAGCCACCGATC
The DNA here is from genome assembly GCF_017654675.1 of Xenopus laevis. NCBI lineage: Eukaryota > Metazoa > Chordata > Amphibia > Anura > Pipidae > Xenopus > Xenopus laevis. The sequence goes on along the minus strand of NC_054377.1, from coordinate 153,401,695 downwards.
GGCCTGTGACTGCAGAGATGACAGGAGTACAGATCCGGTATGGTTTTTGCTTTCCAGGCACGTCATCCCCAAGACAGCGTGACAACGGCGTACCTGGCACGTCGAATAGCCTAGGGGGAGCTGGGGGTGCACAGGTGTGGAGGAGGAGAAGGAGGACCCAGCAGCAGAGTAAGAAGAAGAAGAAGACGAGGTAGAGAGCGATGGAGGAGTAGAGGTGGTGGCAGAACCGCGTGCAATCCGTGGCGGTGACACCAACTCCACTGTTGTTGTTGAGCTACCCATTCCCTGCTTCCCAGCCATTACCAAGTTCACCCAGTGGGCAGTGTAGGTGACATACCTGCCCTGACCATGCTTGGAGGACCATGCGTCAGTAGTCATATGGACCTTTGGCCCAACACTAAGTGACAGAGATGCGGTAACTTGGCTCTGCACATGTTGGTACAGGTGTGGTATTCCCTTTTTAGAAAAAAAATTGCGGCTGGGTACCTTCCACTGCGGTGTCCCAATTGCTACAAATTTGCGGAAGGCCTCAGAGTCCACCAGCTGGTATGGTAAAAGCTGGCGGGCTAAGAGTGCAGACAAGCCAGCTGTCAGACGCCGGGCAAGGGGGTGACAGTCAGACATTGGCTTCTTACGCTCAAACATGGCCTTCACAGAAACTTGGCTGGTGGCAGATGACTGGGAATGGGAACAGGTGGTCAAGGTGGAAGGCGGAGTGGAGGGTGGTTCAGACGGGTCAAGGAGAGCAGAGGTAGAGCAGTAAGATGCTGGACCAGAAGGAGTGTGGCTTTTAGTTTGCCTGTTGCCTTTGAGGTGTTGCTCCCAAAGTGCTTTGTGCTTGCCGCTCATGTGCCTTCGCATAGAAGTTGTACCTATGTGGCTGTTGGGCTTACCAAGGCTCAGTTTCTGACTGCACTCATTGCAAATTACAATGCTTTTGTCAGAGGCACACACATTAAAAAAATCCCACACTGCTGACTTTTTGGAAGTGTGCGATCTGGCGGTAACAGTAGAAGTTGGCGGAGTTGGCGGTATTGGCGGCAATGGCGGGTGCGTTGGCCGGCTGAACACAGGTGCCGATACATGTTGTTGCCCTGCTGATCCCTGCGGGCTGTCCTCCCTGCTTCTTCTAAGTCTTATTCTCCTACTGCCTCTCTGACTCTCCGTCTCTCCATCTGAACTACCCTCCTCTTGCTCTCTTCTACTAGGCACCCACAAAACATCAATCTCCTCATCATCATTCTCCTCAGATGCATCAATTTCTTCTGACACATCACAGAAGGAAGCAGCAGCGGGGACCTCCTCCTCATCACTCATTATGTCCATCTCTATCGTGTTCTCTGCCAGAATTAAATCTGGTGTAAGGTCCTCATCTCCTTCATCTTCTTCTGGCAATAATGGTTGCGCATTACTCAGTTCAAGAAACTCATTGGAAAATAACTCCTCTGACCCCAGTGAAGAAGGGGCACCGGTGGTGGAGGAAGTGTTACGTGGGGTGGCCATAGCAGTGGAGGATGAGGAGGATGTTGTGGTAAAGTTAGAAACGGTAGAGGATGGGGTGTGCTGTGTAAGCCAGTCAACTACCTCTTCAGCATTTTGGGAGTTCAGGGTCATTGGCTTTTTAAAACTGGGCAATTTGCTAGGGCCACAGGATTGCATAGCAGCACGGCCCTAGCACGGCCTCTGCGTGGCGGCCTGCCTTTGCCTGGCATTATTTTTAAAAAAACAACAACAACAACAAAAACTCAGTTGGTTTTTCTGGAAACGATAATACACACAGCTAGATGGCGGGTTGAAGAAAACACTGTGCAAATAATGCCTACAAAGTCAACGTATACACTACTACAGCGGTGGATACGGATTACGTAAAATATATGAATGCTGCTTGAAAAAAAGTAACTCAAGTGGTTTTTCTAGAGACGATAATATTATCAATATTTAGACAAAATGTGAACAAGGTCACACAGCTCGATGGCGGGTTGAAGAAAACAGTGTGCAAATAATGCCTACAAGGTCAACGTATACACTACTACAGCGGTGGATACGGATTACGTAAAATATATGAATGCTGCTTGAAAAAAAGTAACTCAAGTGGTTTTTCTAGAGACGATAATATTATCAATATTTAGACAAAATGTGAACAAGCTCACACAGCTCGATGGCGGGTTGAAGAAAACAGTGTGCAAATAATGCCTACAAGGTCAACGTATACACTACTACAGCGGTGGATACGGATTACGTAAAATATATGAATGCTGCTTGAAAAAAGTGACTCCGGTGTTTTTTCTGGAGACGGTAATATTATGGATATTTAGACAGAATGGGAACAAGGTCACACAGCTCGATGGCGGGTTGAAGAAAACAGTGTGCAAATAATGCCTACAAGGCCAACGTATACACTACTACAGCGGTGGATACGGATTACGTAAAATATATGAATGCTGCTTGAAAAAAGTGACTCCGGTGTTTTTTCTGGAGACGGTAATATTATGGATATTTAGACAGAATGGGAACAAGGTCACACAGCTCGATGGCGGGTTGAAGAAAACAGTGTGCAAATAATGCCTACAAGGCCAACGTATACACTACTACAGCGGTGGATACGGATTACGTAAAATATATGAATGCTGCTTGAAAAAAGTGACTCCGGTGTTTTTTCTGGAGACGGTAATATTATGGATATTTAGACAGAATGGGAACAAGGTCACACAGCTCGATGGCGGGTTGAAGAAAACAGTGTGCAAATAATGCCTACAAGGCCAACGTATACACTACTACAGCGGTGGATACGGATTACGTAAAATATATTATGGCTGCTTGAAAAAAGTGACTCCGGTGTTTTTTCTGGAGACGGTAATATTATGGATATTTAGACAGAATGGGAACAAGGTCACACAGCTCGATGGCGGGTTGAAGAAAACAGTGTGCAAATAATGCCTACAGGGCAAATAATGCCTAAAAGGTCAACTTATACACTACTACAGCGGTAGTAAAATAAAAAAAAGTAAAATAAAAAAAAAATGAATATTAAAAAAAAAAATTAAAGTTGGTGCTGCTGAACTACTAGGAGCAGCAGATTAGCACACCAGTCCCACTCCCCAACACTGCTAGACTAATAGCACTGGGCTCTTATAGTAGTAGTAGTAGTAGTAGTAGTAAAACAACAAAAAAATAAATAAAAGCAGTCCTTACAAGGACTACTGTTATTGCAGCAGTCAGCAGATGAGATCAGAAGCAGGACAGCTGCCCACTGCAGCTACATACAGAGCACTGCAGTAGAAGGTAGATTACTAGCCAGCAAAGCTACCTAAGCTTAAATGTCCCTCAAACCCCTGCAGACTTCTGTCCCTCCAATAACAGAGCAGTATCAAAACGATTACTAGCCAGCAAACTTTCAACTGTCCCTGAAATCACTAACAGGCAGCAGCTCTCTCCCTACACTATCTCTTCAGCACACACAGGCAGAGTGAAAAATACGCTGCAGGGCTTCGGTTTTTATAGGGAAGGGGAGTGGTCCAGGGGAGAGCTTCCTGATTGGCTGCCATGTACCTGCTGGTCTGGGGTGAGAGGGCAAAAAAAAGCGCCAACAATGGCGAACCCAAAATGGCGAACGTCGCGCGACGTTCGCGAACTTCCGGCGAGCGCGAACACCCGATGTTCGCGCGAACAAGTTCGCCGGCGAACAGTTCGCGACATCTCTACCAGGAAATGCATTCCCCCTTGCAAAAGAAGTAGAGACAGTCACACGAGTACCAGGAAATACACTCCCCCATGTAAAGAAAGTAGAGACAGTCACACGAGTACCAGGAAATACACTCCCCGTGCAAAGGAAGTAGAGACAGTCACACAAGTACCAGGAAATATACTCCCCCTTGCAAAAGAAGTAGAGACAGTCACACGAGTACCAGGAAATACACTCCGCCATGTAAAGAAAGTAGAGACAGTCACACGAGTACCAGGAAATACACTCCCCCATGCAAAGGAAGTAGAGACAGTCACATGAGTACCAGGGAATACACTCCCCCATGCAAAGGAAGTAGAGACAGTCACATGAGTACCAGGAAATACACTCCCCCATGCAAAGGAAGTAGAGACAGTTACATGAGTACCAGGAAATACACTCCCCCCGTGCAAAGAAAGTAGAGACAGTCACATGAGTACCAGGAAATACACTCCCCCGTGCAAAGGAAGTAGAGATGGTCACATTAGTATCAGGAAATACACTCCCCGTGCAAAGGAAGTAGAGACAGTCACACAAGTACCAGGAAATGCATTCCCCCTTGCAAAAGAAGTAGAGACAGTCACACGAGTACCAGGAAATACACTCCCCCATGTAAAGAAAGTAGAGACAGTCACACGAGTACCAGGAAATACACTCCCCGTGCAAAGGAAGTAGAGACAGTCACACAAGTACCAGGAAATACACTCCCCCTTGCAAAAGAAGTAGAGACAGTCACACGAGTACCAGGAAATACACTCCGCCATGTAAAGAAAGTAGAGACAGTCACACGAGTACCAGGAAATACACTCCCCCATGCAAAGGAAGTAGAGACAGTCACATGAGTACCAGGGAATACACTCCCCCATGCAAAGGAAGTAGAGACAGTCACATGAGTACCAGGAAATACACTCCCCCATGCAAAGGAAGTAGAGACAGTTACATGAGTACCAGGAAATACACTCCCCCCGTGCAAAGAAAGTAGAGACAGTCACATGAGTACCAGGAAATACACTCCCCCGTGCAAAGGAAGTAGAGATGGTCACATTAGTATCAGGAAATACACTCCCCCGTGCAAAGGAAGTAGAGACAGTCACATGAGTACCAGGAAATACACTCCCCATGCAAAGGAAGTAGAGACAGTCACACGAGTACCAGGAAATACACTCCCCCATGCAAAGGAAGTAGAGAGAGTCATATGAGTACCAGGAAATACACTCCCCATGCAAAGGAAGTAGAGACAGTCACACGAGTACCAGGAAATACACTCCCCCATGCAAAGGAAGTAGAGAGAGTCACATTAGTATCAGGAAATACACTCCCCCATGCAAAGGAAGAAGAAAGAAGTTAAGGAGGGAAAGGAGTGTTAGTGTTATAGGATGTTTTGAAAATTTCTCCCTACAATGATTCTGGGGCCATAAATGGACATTGTTTATTCGATGGCACCCACAAAATCATTGAGGAACTTGAACTAAATAAAACTTTCACAGTGGGGAACACCCTTCTGATATCCTTCCCCTTGAAAAGGCTCCTGGAAACTGCTCAATGGTCTGTAGACCCCAATCTCTATTAAACATTATCCATAAGCCGAGAATATGAGGAGAGTTTTAGAAACTTACATTGGTTCTACTCGGGTACCAGAACTCTGACTCCAAAATTGCAGCTTTCTACCCCACATCCGTTTGTCCTAAATGCCAAGAGCTGACAGTCGATTTCTTCTACTGCCCCAAAATATTTTCCTTATGGAAACAGGCAGAATATGAATATTACACAGAGAGTTAAATGGCTTTAGTAGAGTTTAGTCCATTTCTAAAATATTGAATTCAGCCTAAACGATTATATCGGGATGTGCCGTCAGGAAGTCTGCTTTTTATTTTGGATAAAGGAGGAGGAGATTCCTGCAGTAAAGGGCACTTTATTATTTTTAATGAATTCATGTTTACAAGAAGCTGTTCCATATGAAACTGGCAGATTTATCAAGGGTCTAATAATAAAATCAAATTTGAATTTTCAAGTTTCAAAATTGACACATTAGAATTGTAATCCCCCTATTTGAATGTAAATTCGAATGTGAAACCATAGAAACAGTAATAATTCGAATATTCGTCACCTCAAATCTGTGAATGGTAGAGGCCTGCTGAGCCATTTGAATATGTTACTAGCCTTCCTGACATTCCACATTTTTTTCAGAAATTGTTTCTTCACATCATGATCTGCACTGGATAATCCAATAAAGTCGGGTTTTTCCTCCAATAATCTGATAAAAGTCGAGTTTTCACAGTGACAGTTTGATAAAGTCGCGTTTTCGGAAGTATTATTTATAAATGAGTTCAGTTTTATGGATGGGAGTTTGGGCGATTTTTTTTTTTTGGATAAAATGAGATTAATTCAGGTTTTAGTTAATAAGCCCCTGATGTACTTCTGACGCTCAAGTAAAACTTATAAAAACATTTACAACAAAGGCCGTTGACGTTGACCTTCAACCAAACACTTTTTTTTTTAGTTCAAGTGAAACTATGATTTCCTTTAGGGATGCACCGAATCCACTATTTGGGATTTGGCTGAATCCTTGGTGAAAGATTAGGCCGAATACCGAACCACATCCTAATTTGCCTATGCAAATTAGGGGCAGGAAAAAGTGGAACAAATGTTTCTTTTTTTACCCACCCCTAATTTACATAGGGGTTCGGCCAGGCACAAGGATTTGGCCGAATCCTGCTGAAAAAGGCCGAATCCCGGGTTCGGTGCATCCCTAATTTCCTTATCTACAGTCTACTGCAGTGATCCCCAACCAGTAGCTCGTGAGCAACATCTTCCTCCCCAACCCCTTGGATGTTGCTCCCAGTGGCCTCAAAGCAGGTGCTTATTTTTGAATTCCAGGCTTGGAGGCAAGTTTTAGTTGTATAAAAACCAGGTGCACTGCCAAACTGAGTCTCAATGTAGGTTGACAATCCACATTGGGGCTACTAAATGGCCAATCACAGCACATATTTGGCACCCCAAGAAAATTGTTCATGCTTGTGTTGCTCCCCAACTCCTTTTACTTCTGAATGTTGCTCACGGATACAAAAGGCTGGGGATCCCTGGTCTACTGGGTGGAAGGTGCCAGGATTTCCACTTGAGCGCCTGCGAAATTCAAATGTATTTAAAGCCACAGTACACTACCCTCATTGCCGTTATAGAAGTTTGTTCCTGGTGCGATCTGAGCTTTAAACCATCCTGTTTTCAACCTGTTTGATTCCTGTTGTGACCCCTGCCTGGCTTTTCACTATTCTGACCTCTGGATCCTGACCCCTGCCTGAATACCGACTACCTCTTCTGCTCTTCCTGGTTTGACCCTTGCCTGCCTGACTACGTTTTCTATCTGCCTGCCCCGACCCGATCTGACTATTACCTAACGTCTTGTACCGTGACCTTCGGCCTAAGACTCTCGCTAGCAGTCGTGCCCTCTGCCTATCCACAACCTCTAGCCTTGCACCTCTCGTTTAAGTCCTGGTGGCATCCAAGTAGCCGAGGGCTCCTCCCGAGGCTGAAGACGTTCCCACTACAGGTGAAGCACGAGCCGAGACCAGGGTGCTTGGCATTTGTTCTGGTGTTGGGTGCCGACTGTGACAGGGGGGGATTTATTCTGAATGTATAAATTAGGATTTGGACCCAGTTCTGTTTTAGTCCTAATGCAAAACTGCTGGAGTTTGTGCACCCCCAAGTTCATCCTTGTACTTTATCGGCTTATTTATCAAAAAATTCAAAGGTTGTAGGGTTTTTCTCGACTTCAAATAAACTCATAATTTAAATCTTAATGAAAAAAAAACGGCTGAAAACAATCTTGAAAAAAAACCTCAAAATTGTGAATTTATAAACTCTAAAAAGGCTTAAATTTTGCCCAGGACAACGCCCATTGACTTGTACATGAACTCACACACTTTTAGATGCCGGGGAAACCCTGAAACAAGCGCACACACTCCTCTTTGTTGGGTGAGGGAAAATTACGACCCCTATTTAAATATGGGAGTGTAAATGGCAACATATTTGATTAATGGAAGGAAAGTTGAATTCCAAAAGCCAAACTCTTCTCCTAATGAGAAAATCTCATTCATGATGGTGAATTTCTGGTGCTGCCAGTTCAGCCCAAATGTCTTCTTAAAAGGGTAATGTAAAGATGCCCAGAATACTCCTCGAGTTAAAAGTAAAGGCTTCTCACAAATATCAGGGCTTCTATTAGAAGAATAAATAAACATATTGTTGTTCCTCAGACCTTTCATTATATCTCTTCACCAAGCACAATGGAAAGCAGAGGGACTTCAAGTCCCAGAATCCATCACTTCCCAATATCTCCCCAGCCAGAAGAAGTCCATGCAGGAGTCATTTATCTGGGAATGTTGATGGCAGAGCTTGGGCAGTTATAGTCAGAAAAGGGTTTTATTTAAGGGAAAGTCACTAATCTGACCAAGCTCCAGTTCCCTGTTTATCTTGGGGATGTTTATTATTTGATACATGCCAAAAAAATAAAGGTTGTTGTTGCTTTTGGGTCAAGTCTACTGATGTTGGAGGCAGGTGCAGCCCTGGATGTAGTCGCTTCGGATCTCCAGATACAAAGGAGATTATATTTTTTTTACTTTGTTCCAGGCAGTGGGTCTATAGCTCCCTGGTTTTAAGACAGACATAATATGGGCACTGAGAGACCTGTGCAACAATAGATAAGGGAAAGACTTGTCTTCAATCCCTACAAACAATGTTGGACAGTGGGAGGAGTTAAATTAGGTCCGGCAGATGCATTGGGCCATCCCTGGTGGAGCTGGATCTGAAGTCGCGTGGCCCCCCAGTGCTTGTAAGGCTGGCTATTAGTTAAGCTTTGTCTCTGTTCTTCCTCTGAAGAGATGAGAAATGCCTGGCAGGGATTAGGCTCTAGTAAATGTTCAAATTGGGAAGGGGACACATGATGAAGAAGGGACCTCAGGCAAGGGCTATAACTGGCCACGGTTCTACTGCAAGAATCTCTACAAACTCACGTATTCAGTGGGGCTGTAACATAAAATCAGGATGTCCCCAAGTACCCAAAACCTTCTTCTTACAGACTTTAAGACAGTGGTGTTGGGACTTTTCTTGTAGCATAAACTATAGTTCCAGTAGCATCTATGACATCAAGCCAATGTTCACCCTAATTTATCTTCTGTCTGGGGTTTCCATGAAAGCAAAAATCAATTACTGCTAAATATTACCCTAATTGGTCTTCAGGCCAAAGGTACGGATACTCCTAAGTTCCGGCCAAATAGTGTAGTGCCTTCCTGGGCAGCTGTATTGGTTACTCCTGCTCTTACACAGAGTCAACCCTACCATGCTCCTCTGCATTGAAAATAACATGAGCTTTACCCTTGAATGCCTCACCAGCATCATGTGCTTTATGGGAACGTTGAAGGAAATTGTCCTCCTCAATGGATTCTTTTCAAGGTCTACACCATTTCTTTCTGCTTTGTCTGGAACTTTACTCCAGGGCTGACACAAACTGTTTTCCACATTGTCCTAATGGCCAAGTTGTCCGTAGAAGATGAGGGCCAGACCTCAATAGGACAAATTATGTTTTTAAATGAGTGGAACATTCCTATGAGTTGACTGGTTACCTGGTAGACCTCCACATCATTTTCCATCTGTATAGAAAAAGGCTGGACCTAATTGTGTCCCTTGAAGCTTTTAAATTGGACTTGGGATCCGATGGTGAGAATTAGGGTCCATTGGAACTCCCAATTCATCCCATTTCTTATAGTAAGCTCCAACGTATTATGCTGTGAGCACAGGTAGCATAGGTGGGAAGGGAGGAGCTTAGGAAGTAATCAAATCTCCTGCTAAAGTGCTTCTATGATATGATCCACGATAGATCTACTTTTAGACAGTGGCCTTAAGCTCCCCATAGACGTGACTATTCTTCTTGCCGAACGACCGATTTTAGGGAAGTCCGACCAATCCTTCGAAATTATCATGCAGTTAGTGGTATTCGAAAGATCGTACATCTTACGATTTTTCGGCCGACATCTGTTCGGCCAGGTCAAAAAATCTGTCGGTCCCAGTGCAATGTATCTATGTCTGCAGGGCCAAGCAGGCAGTTCCCCTTTGTTTTCCTGCCAAATTGGTCTTTTTAGTTGATGGTCAATTCGTACGATCGTTCTGAGAAGATCGTGGTCTCGCGATCAGTATCTGATCTTTTAAAAATCTCAACATCTATGGCCAGCTTTAGACAGACGTCTGTACAACCTTTTTTCCTGTGAATAACAATATTCTATGGACAAAAAACGAGAAACCAAAGGCAGTTTTATACTAAAAGAATAGAGATTTTTATTAAGCATTGTAAGTTGCATTCAATAGCCTTCAATCAAATCTCGCCACAGTCCATCTACATCCAACCAGAACCAACAGTAGTTCATTCTTGCGCATTCCATGAGATGGGGCTCAGCACCCTCCAACTTACATTAATAAAACCTACGTAGCTCTTGCGGGCAAGGAACGGGGGGATTACACCTCATTTCTGATCACTAATGTGTGGATATGAAGAGCATTAGGAGAATTAGGAGAAAACAACAGAAAGAAATGATTGGAATTTTCAGAAAAAACACATTTAAAAGTCAGGGGTCACGAACAGAAACAGTGATGCGGGATCGTTTTCCTTGCTTTCCCGTTAAAGAAGCCGCGGGAAACGGAACCTCCTGTCTCGCTATGGGACGGGGGCAGACGGTTGGGAGTTAAAAAGATCAAAAAGAGCATTTTTTTTAATGATTTTTTTTTTCACGCGTTTACAGAGAATTTCATATTTGCTAATGTGAAGGCATAAACCAGCAACAGAGAACAAGAATACAGCAATGAGTACACCAGGGTAACGTTGATATTGAAACGGCTAGATAATTAGTAATTGTTTTTAGTTGAAGAGTAAATGCAACAGAGGTCAATAATCACAAAATTGTCAGGTTAGAGCGAGATCGGTCAATGACTAAACAAGAGTTCAACAGCTTTCATAGGACTAGAACCGATTAGTTGTCTTTTTGTCGTGGTAGTTTTGTGAATGGGCACGTTACGGGGGGGGGGGGGGGAGTGGAACAGGACGGAACATGCAGAATATTAACTACACACCTTATAAATCAGGATCCATGCATGACTTGTACTAATGGTCTAACGGCTGCTGCAAAAACCGCACAACAGTTCATCGATCACGGACGCACGGTGGTTACTCACGGAACAAGTGTTTGGAAGGAAAAGGCTTTTCCCTATGATTTGACTTGTTATCACGGCGGCATCGGACAAATCAGCGCAATAACGCGTCTCTCTCTCATTGGCTCTCGGGTGTCGCACAAGTCGACGCAAACAGAAACTCGCCGTAAAAAAAAGAATAAGGAAAAAGAAAACCTTCGTTTTTTTTTTTTGTGATCATAATGGTGAAGGCGGAGTTTCTGAGCTCTCGTGTGACACATGGAAAATCAAATCTAATGGCGTACGTATGGTGCCAAACACTACAAATTATATTTAAGCTTCATATATATATTTATATGTACGGAAAAAACTGCCAAAAATGTGTTTTTTTTTCTTTTTTTTGTGTGTTACATCTCAAGAAACAGAATTACAAGCGATTTTTTTATGTTTTTGTATAACCAGTTTAAGCGCTATCACACGCTCTTCTTTTGATCAGCTCTTCTAGCATTTTGACTACGACTGGTTAAAAAAAATTAACTTTTTTTTTGTCTTACTTCATAAGAGGGATCCGAATTTCCCAAATCCTCATTTTTCCACTTACGGAAAGGAAAAAATGTACGTAACTGTAGGCTCGCTTTCTTTCCAGATATTCCTTACCCTCCAACACGATCATCCTTCACCCTCTAGAAAAATAATTTATTCTTCTTTATTTGAGACGGCGCCCTCCAGAGGCTGCTCATTGTGGAGCACGCTGTCTGCATTTAGTGCATTTAAGTGAGGATTTGTATTGCACAATTTAGAGTCATTGCTTAAGGCACTTTCATTGTTGGTGGAATCCTTCGCTTCTCCCGAGCTCCCGTTTATCTGAGAAGCCGACGCTTCCTCGTTCACCAAACCGTTCTCGGTGAGGGACCCGTCTGAAGACACTGCTGATGATTTGGAGTCGTCCGACTGTGTCTTAAGCTCTTTGGCCACTTCTTCGGCTGAAGTAGCATAAGGAGGCTTGGCCTGCAGCAAAAAAAGAAACAAAAGAGCACAAGACTCTTCATTTATATATAGATACAAAGCAGAGAGATCAATATGCTGGCCCCAGGGGTTGGCAGATTTTGGTACAAAGAAGGCTCTGTGAGCTGCAGACATTGGATCTGGCCTATAGATGGGAAAGCCATGCCAAATCTGAACAGAAAGGGTCTCTCTTCTCCTGGATAAGTTACTGTGAATCCCTAATGTCTCTTCCTGTAACTGGGAATTTACAATTGTGGCCCAGGTTCCGAGCTGTACGTACAACTTGTAAGAGCCATTTCTGCCTACAGGGGGCGCTGACATTTCCACAGAAACTAAAATGATCATCTGAACGAGTCTCTCCTCTAATGATCTCTCACATCAGACCAGACTCAATCCATTGCATTTGTGGAGTCTGTCCTAATTTCCTTTGCCAAGGTCCATGGATGAATCAGCAGACTAATTATCTAGCAGCAACCTGCAGTAAGAACTTGCAAATCCTCAAGTAACAAGTCAGATCCCCAGGTTATGATGGCCTCTAGGTCTGTCTGTGCAGTTAATGAGCCGCACAGCAAATACATCGATACAGTATGAGTACAGTATGCGTACAGTATGCGTACAGTATGCGTACAGTATGAGTACAGTATGAGTACAGCTGCTTTGCAATTCATTTACTCATTCAGGCTGTCTGCTTTACTCATCTGCTGAGGCACTGACTGATACAACATCTTTACATCTGCACATGGATATCAGTTAGGATCACTGGGCCGCCATGCACATACGGACAATTGTATGGGAAGCTCTAAATGACATATGGGACACAAGCGCTTTGTTTTTTTAACAGAAACTTTCAGGTGTGGCTGTAGCAGTTTCATTCTAATAAACACAACCAAATACACAAAATATACTGGCTTTCTGCTGAGCTATCTGTAAATGGCTACATACAGGTTAATAATCATACTTCACATCTGCCCTGCGAGTAAGCACCTCTGCGCCCTGCGAGTACGGACTCCTGCAATTAAGGACGCCTGCGAGTAAGGACCCCTGCAAGTAAGGACCCCTGCAAGTAAGGACCCCTGCACCCTGTGGGTAAGGACACCTGCGAGTAACGACCCCTGTGCCCTGCAACTAAGGACCCCTGCGAGTAAGGACCGCTGTGCGTAAGGACCCCTGAGAGTAAGGACCCCTGCGGGTAAGGACTCCTGTGAGTAAGGACCCCTGTGCCCTGCGAGTGAGGACCCCTGCGCCCTGCGAGTAAGGATCCCTGCGAGTAAGGCACCCTGCGAGTAAGGACCCCTGCGCCCTGAGGGTAAGGACACCTGCAAGGAGGACCCCTGTGTCCTGTGAGTAAGGACCCCTGCTAAGTGTGCAAGTGTAGAATAACTACAAGCCATGAAATATTAGGGTGATACTGAACAGAAATGTGCTAAGGGGGCTGTAATATCACTTGTACACCTTGCCCCCTAATTAAAGCTGTAAAGTGTGACCCTGAAATCCCCATGAAAGAGGTTACCTGTGTTGGGCCTTGGTTCTTAAATCCTCTTCCATAGTATCTTCCCCCTCTTCCGAATGTCCGTATAACTGGGGTGGAAATGACTCCTCTAGGGCGTCTGCCAAAAAAAAAAAAAAAAAAGGAAGAATTGAGAATAAACACTGAATCTCATAAGCCCCTCTATAACTGCACCACCAACATATTATCATTACACTGACTATGCCACACACAGGGGCTTGTTTACTAACATTGGGCAAAATTGCAGTAACCAAACAATGTGCCAAACAAAACATGGCTAGCAGGCCGGGACTGGCAATCTGTGGGTTCTGGCAAATGCCAGAGGGGCTGCTATAAGGTCCCATAGAAAGTCAGTATTAATGGGCTGGTGGGGGCTGTTTGGGCCTCTGTGTTGGCTGATTGGGCCTCTGTGTACCTGAAATGCCAGGGCCTATTTTAATTCTCAGTCCGAACCTGATGGCCAGATACAAACATAACTGCCCCCTTACACTAAATATCATTTCATATAGAACATGTCATTTATATAGCAGTGTAGTGCCACATAGTAGTACCGTGTAACAACTTAATGGGGTGCAATGATTTTATGCAAAATTCTGCCGTAAAAAAAAAAAAAAAACCACTTCACCCAGAATTCTTTGCTGCTTAAATGTGTCCATTGACTTCAATGAGTTACATTAGGTCTGAGGTGTTGGGGTTGTTCACCTTCCAAACATGTTTAAGTTCAATCGTTTCACCAGAATAATCAGAATTACTTTCCATTTTTTATTTTTTACCGTTTTCCCAAAATCTAAGTGTAAAGTTGAATGTCGGTGTCTCTGGTGTTTGAGTGACAGCTCAGTAATTCAGGTGCAGATTCTGATCTGTTACAATTTTACAACATTGAGTTGATTCATTTCTCATCTCTGCAGTATTAGTAACTATTGTATCAAGTCTAACAGCTGCCTGTAATGAAACTCATGGATTCTGCTCAGCAGGGACAAAGATAAGAAATGTATCAACTAAATGTATCAATTTAGAACAGTTTAGAGGGTCAGCGACCCCCACCTCCCAGAGCTGCATTAGAATGTTAAAAATGAAACTTTACACTTCAATATTAAATATAAACAAATAGAAAGTAATTGGAAAAAGTCATTATTTCTGGACAACTGTCTGAAACCAACTGAACTGAAAAAAGTGTTGGAAGGTGAACATCCCCTTTAATTTGCCAAATAGATCCTTGTATTGACTACTTCTGCATTCATGATGCACATCTTTAAAATGTACAGCCTACACCGATATCGATTATATTACCCCAATTATCTGCTCAGGTACAAACTGGGGAGGAACTAAATGTAAGAGCATCATAAAGTCTTTGTATTTAGTTCATTGTACTTACCCTCTGTTTGCTCCACCCACAGACACCACCTGCAGGGGGAATGGTCCCCTTCCTCTCCCACGTCTGGTCCCTGCCCACTGGCCAACAACCGTGCCAGCAATCTCCAGCTTCCCTCCCTGAGAAGACATAGGTTGGACTCCTGTGTAGACAGACAGAAGGAAAAAAATGAATAGAAAAGTGGAATTCATGTATAGATCCTATTTTATAGTCTCCTAAGTGCAAGCATTTCCCATTCACTTTCATCTGGTATGGTATGTATGCATTGGAGAAAAGCTGATGTTATTCCAATATTTAAAAAGACATTACAATCTCAGCCTGGGAATTATAGGCCAGTAAGTCTGACATCTGTGGTGGGCAAATTATTTGAAGGCTTGTTATGGGATCACATTTAAAATGTTGTCCTAGTGAATGGCATTATGAGTAGCAATCAGCATGGCTTTATGAAGGATAGGTCATGTCAGACTAATTTGATTGCTTTTTATGATGAGGTAAGTAAGATTCTGGATAGTGGGGGGGGCAGTAGAACTATTTGGATTTTGCCAAAGCGTTTGATACTGTGCCCCACAAACGACTGCTTTCTAAACTAAGGTCTGTTGGGCTTAATGAAGTCGTTTGCACATGGATAGGAAACTGGCTACAGGATCGGGTACAGAGGGTGGTTGTTAATGGGACATTCTCTACTTGGAGTAAGGTTCTTAGTGGGGTCCCCCAGGGCTCAGTATTGGGGCCACTTTTATTTAACTTGTTCATTAATGACTTAGGGAGGGTATTGTAAGTAATGTATCAGTGTTTGCAGATGAGACAAAACTATCAGCCCAATTAATTCCATCCAGGATGTGGCACTTGCAACAGGATCTTGACTAACTGGCAATCTGGGCAGCTAAGTGGCAAATGAGATTCAATGTTGATAAATGTAAAGTCCTGCACCTGGGATGTAACAATATCCACTTATACCCTTAATGGGACTGCACTAGGCAAATCCATAATGGAGACGGAGCTTGGAGTCCTTGTAGATAATAAACTTGTCTGTAGCAAGCAATGCCAGTCAGCAGCATCAAGGGCAAATAAGGTCTTGACTTGTATTAAATGGGGCAGAGAGTCACGGGAGGAGGGGGTCCCACTGTATAGAGCACTGGTAAGGCCCCATCTAGAATATGCCCTACAGTTTTGGTCTCCATCACTCAAACAGGACATTATTGTATTAGAGAGGGGACAGAGAAGGGCAACTAAGCTGGTAAAGGGAAAATCTTAGCTATGAGGAAAGACTGGCCAAATTGGGGATGTTCACTCTGGAGAAGAGGCGCTTAAGGGGTGATATGATAACTATGTATAAATATATAAGGGGATCATATAATAATCTCTCTAATGATTTATTTACCAGTAGGTCTTTCCAGCTGACACAAGGTCACCCATTCCGATTAGAAGAAAAGAGGTTCCAGCTAAATATTGGGAAGGGGTTTGTTACAGTGAGAGCTGTGAAGATGTGGAATTGTCTCCCTGAATCAGTGGTACAGGCTGATACATTAGATAGGTACAAGGAAGGGTCGGATGCTTTATTCACCAGTAGCTCCTCCCAGCAGACAGGAGGGAGCCAATGAGATTAGAGGAGGGAAAGGGGTGTTACAGGGAGAGCTGGGAAGTGAATCAGTGGTACAGGCTGATACATTAGATAGGTATAAGGAAGGGTCGGATGCTTTATTCATCAGTAGCTCCTCCCAGCAGACAGGAGGGAGCCAATGAGATTAGAGGAGGGAAAGGGGTGTTACAGGGAGAGCTGGGAAGTGAATCAGTGGTAAAGGCTGATACATTAGATAGGTACAAGGAAGGGTCGGATGCTTTATTCACCAGTAGCTCCTCCCAGCAGACAGGAGGGAGCCAATGAGATTAGAGGAGGGAAAGGGGTGTTACAGGGAGAGCTGGGAAGTGAATCAGTGGTACAGGCTGATACATTAGATAGGTATAAGGAAGGGTCGGATGCTTTATTCATCAGTAGCTCCTCCCAGCAGACAGGAGGGAGCCAATGAGATTAGAGGAGGGAAAGGGGTGTTACAGGGAGAGCTGGGAAGTGAATCAGGGGTACAGGCTGATACATTAGATAGGTACAAGGAAGGGTCGGATGCTTTATTCACCAGTAGCTCCTCCCAGCAGACAGGAGGGAGCCAATGAGATTAGAGGAGGGAAAGGGGTGTTACAGGGAGAGCTGGGAAGTGAATCAGTGGTAAAGGCTGATACATTAGATAGGTACAAGGAATGGTCGGATGCTTTATTCACCAGTAGCTCCTCCCAGCAGACAGGAGGGAGCCAATGAGATTAGAGGAGGGAAAGGAGTGTTACAGGGAGAGCTGGGAAGTGAATCAGGGGTACAGGCTGATACATTAGATAGGTATAAGGAAGGGTCGGATGCTTTATTCACCAGTAGCTCCTCCCAGCAGACAGGAGGGAGCCAATGAGATAAGAGGAGGGAAAGGGGTGTTACAGGGAGAGCTGGGAAGTGAATCAGGGGTACAGGCTGATACATTAGATAGGTATAAGGAAGGGTCGGATGCTTTATTCACCAGTAGCTCCTCCCAGCAGACAGGAGGGAGCCAATGAGATAAGAGGAGGGAAAGGGGTGTTACAGGGAGAGCTGGGAAGTGAATCAGGGGTACAGGCTGATACATTAGATAGGTATAAGAAGGGGTTGGATGGTGTTTAGCAAGTGAGGGAATACAGGGATATGGGAGAGAGCTCATAGTACAAGTTGATCCAGGGACTGGTCCCATTGCCATTTTGGAGTCAGGAAGGAATTTTTAGTTTTTTGTGTTCCTCTAGATCAAACAGTTAGGCAGGTTAAAATAGAGTTGAACTTGATGGACGTGTGTCTTTTTCCATCTCACTTACTATGTTACTATGTCGGCACATTCCCCCCATATCTGTAAATGTGGTTCAGGTTTTTTCCAATGCTAAATTCGAAGTATATAAAATGTATAAATACATCCCAGCACTTACCAGAGAATCCTCTCCCTCTGCCCTGAGGTGGAGGCATTGGTCCAAAGGGTCGGGGGTACATAGCAGCGGGGTAGAAAGGCATTGCGGGTGGAGGTGGAAAGGGAAGGGGGTAGTTTTGTCGGGTAAAATACAACCCCTCCAGGACGCTCTGACGCATCTTCTCCACCTTGGTGGCCAGTTCCACCTGAGAGAGACATTCATGAGTGACAGTTGTAACAGAAATACAGGAACAAGTTTGTGTACAGAATGTCATCAAAACAAACTGGGTCCGATGTGTAACCTACATGCCCTAAAATGAACTCCTGTTGCCTTTGTGCACTCCACTCAATTTCAATTCATTTAGAGGTTGCACAGAAGGTTCTCATTGGTTTCAGAGAAAATACAAATAAAAAGCATCTAATGCAAGAGAACCCCTGGCAGAGCCCAGGCCAAACACCGTTATTATTATTATTATTATTATTATTAACATGTATTTATAGATGTACCTGCAGGAAGGTACCAGAGAGGAGGACCAAAGGCTCCCAAATGAAGCATGGAGTGTGAAATAGTTTTTATGAATTGTAGTAACTCTCATTTTCCCCCTCTTTTCAGACTCTTTTGATATTGATAATTATATTTGCTACTGTCCTATGGCGGAGGTACGGCAAGGCTTGATTTTTTTATGGTCTTATTATTTATCTTCATTCTCTTTTTTAATATAAGGTTGGTTAAAATGAATGTGCTTTAACTTCAGAGTAGTGGTAAATTCAAGGTATACCCCCATATGTAATAAAAGGCACTAAATTTGCCCAGGAGCAGTAACCCATAGCAACCAATAAGATGTTTGCTTTTAAACAGGTGACCAGTAAATCCTAACTTCTGATTGGTTGCTATGGGTTACTGCTGCTGGGCAAACTTAGTGCCTTTTATTACAAAACCCCTGTAGACTTTACTTACTAACAAGTGAGTTTGTGGATTAAATGGATTGGTAGACTCCTTTGGGAGTAGCATCTAGTGTCAGGTATTCCTTGTAACAGGTTATGGAAATGGTTTTTAAGTATTGCAACTTTGCTGCGTATTTGAAATATTTGTTATGTCGAAATGTTTCAACTCAGTATCAGGTGCAAAGGGAAGTGTAACGTTACAGTTAAAACTAATTTTATGGTGATGTGCACAATTTTTGGTAATGACAATTTTTTTCTAAATTAATGAATTCACTTGTTGTTACCTAAATAAATTTTAAATAAATGAATTCACTTGTTTTGCTAGTAAATGAAAATGCGATGATTCCCACGTATGGACACGAAGGTGATTTTCAGCACTTATGGGACTAATGTGGTTTTGTATATGCACAATGGACTTCAGTGCATTAAAGACAGTTTCACATTTTCAGCACTAATTGGACTGATGTGATTCTAATTAATGATGTCACTAGGAGGAGGAGTGTCCTACGTGAGCTATAAAGTGTAATGTGTTTAATTATATTTTTTGGAAAAGGATCATGCGATCCGAAACAGATCGTGTTAAAGCGATACAGACATGTTCCTATAAAAATCATATATGTCAGTATAAAGTAAATGTTGATCCCGTAATCGTTCCTATTTTTATAGGAATGTGTCAGTATCGCTATAAATAAAAGATTTGCAGCGGAGACTGCAGCTTGTATGGCCCTTCCTACCCTTCGTTGATTCAGTAAAAGGCTCCCAAACTGTACATAACCCTTTAACTAGTGGCAGGAGTAGGGAAGGGTCAGTGTTACAGGAGAAATGTTTGGGATAATGTAGGAGACAAACTGAAGAAGAAGAAGGATAAACCTTCATTCACTTGTATCCTATATAATAAAGCTGAAGTGTCTCTGCGTCCAGTCCCTGTGTCCGTGGGATTGCGCTACTGCGCATGTGCCCCACGGACCGTCTCTGGCGAATTTTCTACATACGTTCTAGCGCCCGTTAATTTAACGGGCTTAATGTCTAGTATTGTATAATGACCAATGTCTCATATTCAGTGATGGGATTAAAGACTCACCTGAAGGACAGAGGTCACATACCTGACCATCACAGAGGTCAATGAGTGAAGCCTTCTCCCGGTTGGCTTTATTCATCTTGGACTGCAGCAGCTTCCCATCAAAATACATCCAAGGACAGCAGTGCTCCCAGGGGATTGGCTGCCCGCAGGCATCGTTGGCTAGGAATGCCATGTCCACTCCACTCATAAACAAAGCTGACAGTTGAATCCCCCGAGGGTCCAGGTTATCGATCTGAAACAAGAGAAGTGCACTTGAGTGCCAGGGGTTTTTGGTTGGAAGTCGCCACTAGAAGGGACAGAGGTAGAGAACATCTGGATTGTCCATGCCCCCCCTCGCTGTATAATGAATGCTACACACAGCTCATGACACAACTAGTACACAACAGCTACTGCTACAGCAAAAACACAACCAGTAACCACCCAGGAATCAGGAGCTTGCCATTACTATGGGATCTGTTTTACTGTTCTATAATATGGGCATTATGTTCAAATTCTTTTCCCCGATACATTACGTTATTAGTGTACAACTTACTGTGTGCCCAGAACATTCCTTCTCTGTATATTTGTATTTATACATATGGGAGGAGGAGGTGCCATATTGATTCCCTTAGACAGTACAGTATGAGGGTATAGCTTATTGTGTGCCCAGAACATTCCTTCTCTGTATATTTGTATTTATACATATGGGAGGAGGGAGGTGCCATATTGATTCCCTTAGACAGTACAGTATGAGGGTATAGCTTATTGTGTGCCCAGAACATTCCTTCTCTGTATATTTGTATTTATACATATGGGAGGAGGGAGGTGCCATATTGATTCCCTTAGACAGTACAGTATGAGGGTATAGCTTATTGTGTGCCCAGAACATTCCTTCTCTGTATATTTGTATTTATACATATGGGAGGAGGAGGTGCCATATTGATTCCCTTAGACAGTACAGTATGAGGGTATAGCTTATTGTGTGCCCAGAACATTCCTTCTCTGTATATTTGTATTTATACATATGGGAGGAGGTGCCATATTGATTCCCTTAGACAGTACAGTATGAGGGTATAGCTTATTGTGTGCCCAGAACATTCCTTCTCTGTATATTTGTATTTATACATATGGGAGGAGGAGGTGCCATATTGATTCCCTTAGACAGTACAGTATGAGAGTATAGCTTATTGTGTGCCCAGAACATTCCTTCTCTGTATATTTGTATTTATACATATGGGAGGAGGTGCCATATTGATTCCCTGATATGAATACTCTACAGCCCATTTATGACAAGCTGGGTTGCTCTTCTATAGCAAATGCCTCAGCTGAGACAGGTCATAAAGCTCTTTATATAAAACAGATGAGGGGAATCTACTGGCTTTCTTTAAACGAGTGCACAAGCAATTCTAGTTTAGTGGCCGTACCTTCAGCTCCTGCAGTTGGTCAGGTTCATATAGTTTTGGTGATATCGCCTGGGCTAAGAAGGCATCGAGCTCCTGCTTACGCAGTATCCGGATTCCAGGCCACTGCACCATATACCTGTAACCAAAGCCACATTTACCTCTGTCCTTCCAAGGTTACCAAACATCATTTTCAACAAAGGCAAATTAAATCATTGCTACAGCTTAACTACGAATACAAATGGTACGTTCTATTACTGGGAACATTGGTAGATGAGCTTTAAAGGATTTGTTTATTGTAAAAATAAAAACTGGGTAAATAAATAGGCTGTACAAAATAAAAAATGTATCTCATATAGTTAGTTAGGCAAAAATATAATGTATAAAGGCTGGAGTGAGTGGATGTGTAACATAATAGCCAGAACACTACTTCCTGCTTTTCAGCTCTCTAACTCTGAGTTAGTCAGTGACTATAAGGGGGGCCACATGGGACATAACTGTTCAGTGAGTTTGTAATTGATCCTCAGCATTCAGTTCAGATTCAAGTCTCTGATTGGTTACTACCTGGTAACCAATCAGTGGAAAGCAAGAGAGCTGAAAAGCAGGAAGTAGTGTTCTGGCTATTATGTTACACATCCAGTCACTCCAGCCTTTATAATGCATTTAGTTACCTTGGATCAAGAGCATAGTAAAGATCACTATAGCACGCTGGGATCCTCTAGTGGCCAAACAGAGGTGCAGCTATGTCTCTTAAAAAATATTCCCAAAGCATGCAAGTGAAAAAGTACACGTTTATTTCAAATTATAAAAAAATCAAACCATGTTTAATTTTTTATAATATGAAAGACATGACTCCAGCCTTTATACATTACATTTTTGCCTAACTAACTATATGAGATACATTTTATATTGTGTCCATACGATCTATTTACCCAGTTATTATTTTCACACTGAACTGTTCGGTGTAAAAATAAGTTACCTTTTAGTATTTTGTTGAATGGCCAATTCTAAGCAACTTTTAATTACTTTTCTTTTTTTATAGTTTTTGAATTATTTGCCTTGTGGCTCTTTCCAGCTTTCAAATGGGGGTCACTGACCCCCTCTAAAAATCAAATACTCTGTAAGGCTACAAATGTATTGTTATTGCTATTTTTTATTGAATATCTTTCTATTCAGGCCTCTCCTATTTATATTCCAGCCTCTTGTTCAAATCAGTGCATGGTTGCTAGGGGAATTTGGATCCTAGCAACCAGATTGCTCAAATTGCAACCTGGAGAGCTGCTATACTGCTGAATATCTCTCTATATGATGAACAACCCCATAAATAGCACAGTAATGATTTGCCATAGTGCAACTAGTCACGTTGGCTTCAGAGCAGTGTTTGTACTGACCGTAGGACGCAGCACAGCACCATTAAATGGGTGGGCACGTTAGCTGGATTGAGCATGGCGGGGGTATCTGATCTCATGCATGCCAGGAAAGCTCTCATTCTTCGGTTTTTGTCCTCAACAGCTTTCCCCAACCACAGCTTCTTCAGGTTAGGGCAGGTCCATTCCCTGAAAGCCAGTGCTTCTACCAACTCTGGGGTCTGGGGCGACTTCCCCTTGTAGGCTGCCCATTCCTTAATGATGACTGGATAGTCTGGAACACAAACACAACTTCAGTTCACAAACTCATCCCAACAGCAATTTCACCCTGGAAAACTTTCCAAAGACTCAAAAGTAAAACCTTAAAGGAGAAGGAAAAGTTACACCCCCAGGGTTTGTATTCACTTACCCGATTCCTGGGCCGGTTCTCCCATCAGCAGAAAACTGCCGAGCCCAGGGTTCCTCCTAGAGATCCCACTGAGCGATTCTTCCTGCTTCGTTGCCAGTAGAGCAGAAAGTCAAACAGTGATTTAAAAAAGCCGACTTTCTCACTCTACTGCGCATGCATCTGCCCTGGGATTTTGAAGAAAGAAGCAGCAGAAGAAGCATCGCTCTGTGGTGTCCAGAACCCAGGCCGGGGCAGTTTTCTGCTAACAGGAGCAGGTAAGTTAAAGGGATTCTGTCATGATTTTTATGATGTCATTCCTGAACCAGCAAGTGTATTTAGTTGTAATATTGGTGTGTAGGTGCATCTCAGCTCATTTTGCCTGGTCATGTGATTTCAGAAAGAGCCAGCACTTTAGGATGGAACTGCTTTCTGGCAGGCTGTTGTTTCTCCTACTCAATATAACTGAATGTGTCTCAGTGGGATCTGGATTTTACTATTGAGTACGGATGCACCGAATCCAGGATTCGGTTCGGGTTTCGGGACAGCATTCGGCCTTTTTTAGCAGAATTCGGATTCGGCCGAATCCTTCTGCCTGGCCGAACCGAATCCTAATTTGCATATGCAAATTAGGGGTGGGGAGGAAAATTGTGTGACTTTTTGTCTTAAAACAAGGAAGTAAAAAATGTTTTCCCCTTCCCACCTCTAGTTTACATATGCAAATTAGGATTCGGTTCGGTATTCAGCCGAATCTTTCGCTAAGAAATTCGGGGTTTCGGCCACATCCAAAGTAGTGGATTCGGTGCATCCCTACTGTTCTTAGATCTACCAAGCAGTTGTTATCTTGTGTTAGGGAGTTGCTATCTGGTTACCTTCCCATTGTTCTGTTGTTTGGCTTCTGGGGGGGAAGGGAGGGGGTGATATCACTCCAACTTTCAGTACAGCAGTAAAGAGTGACTGAAGTTTATCAGAGCACAAGTTACGTGACTGGGGGCAGCTGGTAAACTGACAATATGTCTAGCCCAATGTGAGATTTCAAAATTAAATATAAAAAAAAAATCTGTTTGCTCTTTTGAGAAATGGATTTCAGTGCAGAATTCGGCTGGAGCAGCACTATTAACTGATGTGTTTTGGAAAAAAAAAGCAGAGTGGGACATAAACTGAGGGTGGATAGGATAATGGCAGAACGATTCCTTTTGTCATCCTGTTTGCTAAAGGGAATGGTTTTGTTCAGACAAGTATAAAGTCATACAATATGATACAAGTTGAGCAGAGAAGCACATTGTGAGCACTTACACTCTGGGGGCATTCTGTTCTTCCGAAAAGCAAGTCGTTCTGATTTCTTCCTGCTTTCTGCCAGGCTAAACAAGACTCCATAAACATACTGACGTACTGGCCTGTACAACACGGCAGCAGGAGGCAGGTCCTTGTTGATTTCATCTTCAATGGTAACTGGAATTTTCATTTCCCCCTTAACAGAAAAAACATGAACAGAGCAGTTCACAGCAGGGCTTGGAGACACTGTCTATTAAAGGGGAACTATCCCAAAAATAAAAATTTAATAATGCGGAAATAAGAAACTTTCTAAATACAATCAATTAAATATTCTGCATTGTTTCTGAAATAATCAAACGTATCTTCACTATTCCTCTCTCAGCATCTGTTTCTCTTCATTCTGTTTTTATGAAGCAGTTGGGTGTCAGATATTCATTGACAGTTAGATCCAAAATATCTTATAGGGGCTCCTTACCTAGCAGATGAATTAGAGCTCAAATAACTGATTTCAGTACAAACAAAATCTAACAAAATAACTGCCTTTTGCACAAATCCTGCATGTAGAGAGACATGATGTCTGGTGAGTTTAATAGAATGACCTCTAATACATCTTCTAGGCAAAAGGAGCCCCCCTATAAGATATACTGGATCTAACGGTCAATAATTATCTGACGCTCAACTGCTGCATGAAGAGAATGTAGAGAAACAGATGCTGAGAGAGGAATCGTGAAGATAAACTTGATTATTTCAGAAACGGTACAGAATTTTTAATTGAATGTATTTAGAAAGCTTCTTACTTCAGTATGATGAAGCTTGAATTAAATTTTCATTTTTGTGATAGTTCCCCTTTAAGAACCCCAGAAGCAGGGCAAGCTGCACGATGCCTTTCACAAGGACACCTTGCCAGCCAGTCTTTATTGGCTATACAATTCCCTGTTTCCGGAACAGAAGGCTCCTTACCTTTGTCAGCACGTGGAATATGTAAGGATACATTAAGCCCTTCTTGTGGCGATGTTCTGCAACTCTCAGCACTTCTGGTGCCACTTGGGGGAGAGGTGGAGTTGTGATATCCATGTGGTTCCTGGTCGGCATTGACAAAAGACAAGGGATCTGCATGTGGCCAGCTTGGTTGCCTTTTTTATCAGAACCTTTATTTCCTGATCCAGAAGGAGAAGAATTTTCTGCCTGGAAATCAAATGAAAGAAAAAGTTATTATTCAATGGAATAAACCCAACCTTTTCCAAATGCTACCCGCTATACCATGCAGGGCTCCAGCCATACTTCATCCTACCCATGTATTACTGCAGTACATTTCATTTACCTCCTATATGTCATGGATCTTGCCTCCACTATTGCAATTTTTTCTGATTTCTTTGCCCTATAATTCGACTCTATATAACGAGTGCCCCAGCTCCCTTCCTGTTCTATTCCTGATAGAGCTGGAGGTCACCAACAGAATGTTCTGTAATAATCATAAATAGAATCTGCCAGGTAAGGAGTGCCCTCTCTTATTATACTTTATATCCCAATATAAACTCACAAGAACATCACAAGCAAACACCACCCAAACCTCATGATCTGAGAGAATCTATTAAAGGGGTGGTTCACCTTTAAGGTAACTTTTAGTATGCTATGGAATGGCCAATTCTAAGCAACTTTTGAATGAGTCTTCATTTTTTATTTGTTATAGTTTTTTTTTAATTATTTGCCATCTTCTTCTGACCCTTTCCAAATTTCAAATGGAGGTCACTGACCCCATCTAAAAGACAAATGCTCTGTATGGCTACACTTTTATTGTTAATGCCACAAGTCAAAAACCACAATTAACGTAAAAATTAAAACCAATTGCAAATTGTCTCAGAGTATCCTTCTCTACATCATACTAACCGTTAATTTAAAAGTGAACAACCCCTTTAAATATCAAGTATAATCTTGGCAGAATATCATAGTACTGTTGCCTATGGATGAATACAGAAACACAGATTTGAAAGAACATGTTTAACGGATCAGCCAGAGACTGCGGTTCAGAAAACTATTGGCAACATTTAGCTCTGTGACAGCCATACAGATTTAATGCATTGATATTTTCTGAGAAAAGAGATTCTGCCTGTGGATATTACCTTGGTCTGGTCAGTAGAGTCTTTCTTGTTTGTTTTTCCTGATTTTTCCCCTTTTTTATCCCAGGAAGTCTTGTTCCCGCTGACATGACTATAAAAGAGACAAACACATAAGAAAGAAACTGCAGATCTCTGCCCAGTGTATCATTCAGATGAAGGACACAAGTGAGGCCTGGAGGGATTCTCTAACTGGCAGCAGGTACATAACAAGTAATTATAATGAAGCTTTAGGAAGATTCAGAAAGGTCTTTAACACCCTGCAGGGTAACGGACAAGTTCTCAGCTCCACACAATTACACTATTAGACCTGTGTTCACAACATCTTTTTCCCAACCTAAGTTACCCTTCCCTGCTGTCAATGCCTCTAAACTTCTGAGACAATTCCTATAAATTAGTGAGGTTGGGCACTGATGCTGGGGCTCACAGTTGGGGTTCCAGTTCATCCTACAGGGGTTCAGTTGGGTTGAGGTCTCAGAGCAGTCAGGTTCTTCCCATCTCAGCAAACCCATTCTGTATGGACCTGGCTCTGTGCATGGGGCATTATTGTGCTGAAACAGGAGAGCCCCCCAACCCACGCAAACTGTTCCACCAAGTAGCAAGCACGGAATTGACGGGAATATCATTGTACCCTGTAACTGGAACCAGGAGCCAAACCATGGAAACAGCCCCAGCCCTTTATTCCTTCTCCACCAAATGTTACAGTTGGCATTAAGGCTGAAGCCGGTAGTGTTTTCCTGACATTTGGCAGAAAGTGAAAAGGAGATTTTGTTACTCACTGTTAAATCCTTTTCTCTGTAGTAGTCTGTGGGACACAGGGACAATTGGGTAAAGCATCTATCAGTAGGAGGCAGGACACTAGTTTTGATTAACAACTATAATAAAGATAATATTGCAAACAATTTAACTATTAACAGATAGTCAACCATTACAGAGTGACCTGACTGGCCTCTTCCGGGTGGGAAGCCCTGTGTCCCACTACAGAGAAAAGGATTTAACGGTGAGTAACAAAATCTCTTTTTCTCTAGTATTTATCTGTGGGACACAGGGACAATGGGGACATACCAAAGCTGTCCCCAGACTTTAAGGAGGGAGTAACTGAGGCCAGGTCTTTACAATACCGCAGCCTGCAGCACCTTCCTACCGAAGTGTAGATGCCGCAAATACTTCAAACCTGTAAAATTTTGTAAATGAATGTAGGGAGGACCAAGTATCTGCCCTACAGACTTGCTCAGATGAGGCTTGGTTCCTGTAGGCCCAGGAGGTTTTGATGCCCCTGGTTGAATGAGCCGTTAGATGTGCAGGAGGATCTTTGCCCTTGGCTACATAAGTTCTGCATATTGCCTCTCTTATCCATCTGGAAATGGTGGTTTTTGAAGCCGAGGAAACTTTTTTATTACCCGAGAAGAAAATCAGGAGTGAAGATGAAATTCCTTCGAACGGTTCCGATAAAACTTGAGTGCTCTGACTAGATCCAGAGAATGAAGTGAGACTTCCCTTGGTGTTTTCGGATTGGGACAGATTGTAATGTCCTGATTAATGTGAAATTCAGAGTTCACCTTGGGTATGAATTTTGGCGTAGTACGAAGTACCGCCCGGTCTGAGTGAAAAACTAGAAAGGGAGGCTGACATGACAAGGCTCCTAACTCCGTAACTCTACGTGCTGATGTAATTGCGAGGAGAAAGGCTACTTTCCAGGATAACCATGCTAAGGATATGGATGCTAGTGGTTCAAATGGAGGACTCTGGAGAGCCAATAACACTAGATTAGATAAGACTAGATTAAGATCCTATGGGGGAAGAGGATTTCTGAATGGAGGATTTATACTATTCCAGAATATTTGCAATGGAATACTTCTCAAATGGCTGTTTGTTAACTTGACACCAGTCCTCAAAGCATTTCCAAACCCTGTAATAAGCTTTAGAAGATACTGGTTTTCTGGCTGCATTCATGGTACGTATTACTTACGACTGAGTGTTAGGAATTCAACAGCCAAGCCGTCAAACGGAGCATCCTGATGTTGGGATGATACACCAGACCCTGAGACAATAGATCTGGACGTAGTGGGAGCGTCCACGGCTCGATCCTGCCCATGAGAATCAGATCGGAGAACCAAGTTTGACGTGGCCACCATGGTGCTAGGAGTATTATCTTGCATTGCTCTCTCTTGATTTTTCTGATTACCCTGGGAAGAAGTGGTAAGGGAGGAAAAACGTAAGCTAGGCTGAACTGCCAATGAATCATCATTGCATCTGCCGCCAGTGCTAGAGGATCTCGATAGCGGGCACAAAACCTTGTGACCTTGCGGTTTGACCTTGATGCCATTAGATCTATTACCGGCATTCCCCATATGTCCGTGATGTCTTGGAAAACGTCTTGATGAAGAGTCCATTCGCCTGGGTCCAGCTTCTGGCTCTCTGGGTCTGCTTCCCAGTTCTCTATGCCTGGAATGTAAATCACTGATAAGAGTCACCTTGTGACTCTCCGCCCATGAAAAGATTAGACTGGACTCCTTGAGTGCTTGTCTACTTCTGGTGCCCCCCTGGTGGTTTAAATAGGCTTCCATCGTTGAATTGTCTGGCTTAACCTTGATTATCGATCGCATTAATTGAGATTGCCAATGTTTTAGGGCCAGACGTACTGCTCGAATTTATAGAATGTTTATGGGGAGTCGAGATCCTACCTCTGACCAGGTCCCCTGAGCCATCTGAGTTTGTAATACCGCTCCCCATCCTGTTAGGCTGGCATCTGTGGTCAGAATCTTCCATTGTGGTTCCTGGGTTAGGTGAGGAGTCTGAAGCCACCACATAAGCGACATTCTGGTGGTCGCCTGAATGTGAATTTGTTGGGAAAGATTGTGTCGGTTCCACTGGGACAGAATGTTTCACTGTAATTCTCTTAGATGAAAACGTGCAAAGGGAACTGCTTCTATTGCAGCTACCATGGATCCCAGAACTCTCATAGCAAATCTTGCTTGTGGGTTGGAATTTTACTAGATACCGAATTGAGGATACCTTGCTTGAGGTAGGAATACTTTCTGCTGTCTGGTGGCAAATGTCATGCCCAGGAAAGTTATGTTCTGCCTGGGTATAAGATTGGACTTGGCTATGTTGATAGTCCATTCTAATTTGGATAAGGTGTCCGTCACCCGAGAGAGACTTTTGAGGGTTTCTGCACGAGACTGAGCTTTTATGAGCAGATCGTATTCTGAGTAGGGCCGCCAAAGATACCATCACCTTGGTGAACACTCTTGGTGCTGACTTCAGGCCAAATGGAAGTGCCCGGAACTGATAATGTTGATTGCGGAACGCAAATCTCAAGTATTTCTGATGGGGAGGGAAAATAGGAATGTGCAGGTAGGCATCTTTGATATCCAGAGCCACCATAAATTCGTTCGGGGACATGGCTGCGATCACTGAACGTAGTGATTCCATCTTGAACTTGGATGGACGAATGAATGTGTTGAGTAATTTTAGATCCAACACTGGTCGGTAAGATCCATCCTTTTTGGGAACTTCTCTTGGTAAATTTAGTCGGAACCTCAAGTCTGTTAGTGCCTCAGGTACCTTCCTCCCCTGTTAGAGCCGTAACCCTTTCCCTTTGTCTGACCTGCGTCCTGACGCCACCATAAGAGATACTGCACAGGGAATGACATTGCGCGAACAGGAGTATGCACCACCGGGTTGTTAGCGTTGTCCGGAAAGAGTATCACAAGAGTAGACAACCACTTCTAACACCTGGGCCGTCTGATACACGGAGCTGTTGAACCGGAGGGTACTAAGCAGTCGTCTGACTAACTAATGCGCCACACAGACGAAGTCGCGCGAGACTAAGACAATGGCGCAAAAAATTTAAAGGCGCAGTAACAACCCTGAGGCAGGCGGGGAGGCAGTAAAATACACTAACAGTATGTTCAGAATAAAGTAAAACCAGATAATGTCATTGCTGGTAATACTTCAACTTTGGCTCCCGCACACCCTTTGCTAATTAGTAGAACGATACCTGGTGCACAAAGGTAGAGGATCGGCAATGAGAAAGGGGTGTGACCCCAAAACGTTGCATTTCGCAATAAACACGCAAGGCAGCTTGCTTGCATTTATCCTGTGTGCCTTGGGATTTTTTCTGCTATTGCTGGTAATACTCACATATAGGGAGAAGTTAGCATGTGTTGCTTGTCCCGTGCAGCTTCATGTTAGCTGCTTGCTAATGCTGTAACGTCTGAGGGTATTCACTTAGTACTGTTTCGGCTTGCTCCCAGCCTGGCATTGTGTATGGTGATGTCTGTGTGCAGCCGCTCATCTACTGAAACACATCTTGTCATTTACCCAACAACTCTTGTCCCATGTAGACATTTTCATTTCACAAGTCCTTCCATTACAGTTGGCTGAGGGCAGCTTTAGCAAGGCAAAGCATATGACTGTTCCTGGAGATTACAAGGCTGGGTGTTTAATGAGAGACCCGTGTATACTAACTAGACTAGTAAGACCTGAAGTACATAACACATAGTCCTCAGGCTCAGGTAATGTTGCAAGCAGCAATCTGTCTGTATGTGTGGAGAAGAGCGTTCGATTTCCCATATTAATCAGGGAGCACCACAGTACATGGACACATGCCAAAAAGCTGAGGTGGGAGAGCAACATTGTGCCATAACAGAATAGAAGCAATTTACAACAAACAGTTGTTATCTGTAAGTTACAAAGACATTTCCTGAGAAAATAGGCAGAGACAAAGGCTTGATAAATGGATGATTGTCAGTTACATTTTCTATTGCATGGTACTGCGAGTACTGATGGCAGAATATGGCTAAAAGTAGGACCCACGTTCCATGTTGTGAAGCAGTCAGAAGAGGGCTTTGTGTTTATCCCTATGGGCAGGTTGATGATCAAGTTTTCACCACTAGAGGGAGCTCTTGTTTTATCAAAGTGCTTTACACCACTTCCCCAATGAGACTACAGTTCACCGCCACTTGTCTAATGGGAAAGAAAGCACAAGTAAGGAGGAGTATTAAAGCTCTACATCTGGGTAATCTTGGCCATACACGGGTCAATTAAAGCTGTCGGCAGCACATCAGCCTCTGTTTGGTGCCTGCCAATTAATCTGCCCAACCAATATCTGGCTAAAAATCAAGATGAATACAACCCAATAAGACTTACTAGTTAAAGTACAGCACATGAACTAGCAGTTCTGCAGTGAATAGAATTTTTAGTTTTTTTTACCAATTGTATTTCAGCATTGGAGCAACAACGACATTACTTAAAAACAAGACTCACTTAGAGGCCCCTCCATTGCCATCTTCGTTTTCAGAGGAGGACGAGGCTGAAGATGGAGGGAAGTAGTTGGAATCCACATGGTTGGGACTCCCGCTCTGTGCCGGGTTGACTGGAGAAGATCTCTCGTACAGGGGAGTGTGTTTTCCTTCATGAGGAATGTTACTGTAATTGTTCTGTTCAGAAACACATTTTCCACCTGTCTGATGAAGGGAGACAACAGGCTCAGAAAGGTTATCAGGGTCAGTAGCTAGGTCCCCACTGGGCAACTTATGGCACTAAGAAATACGGACAAGTTACACGCAGCAAACTGAACGAGAGAAGTTGCTCTAAAGAGCTAACACTAAAAGAGATTGGGGCTTATTTATAAAAACCCGGCAAATTTGCCAGTGGGCAGTAACCCATAGCAATCAGTCAGCTGCAAGTGCAACAATGAAAGCAAATATTTGATTGGTTGCCATGGGTTACTGCCCAGGTACAAATTTGCCCAGTCTTTATAAATGAGCCCCACTGAGTTTCTACCATAGCTGCTCCACCCCCTCCATGGCAAGGATGGGTCCTGTGTGCTGGATATGTTATCACCGAGGTCTTCTCCATCTGTAGCTTTCTCACTGCCTCACTCAACCCAATCGAAAGTGAAAGTCATTTTTTTAAAATAACAGCCCCCAGTTCACCCAGCAGAAACACCATGCCCTTTATTTACCATAGGTCTGGATTGTACAGAGCCTTGTGGAATGTTCAGCATCTGATGTGGAGATGTGTACGGCGGCAGCATGCTGTGGACTCCACCTGGATTTGGTCTGCCTGTACCAAGGAAACAAAAACTATAGATACTTGCAGCAAACTAAG
The DNA here is from genome assembly GCF_017654675.1 of Xenopus laevis. NCBI lineage: Eukaryota > Metazoa > Chordata > Amphibia > Anura > Pipidae > Xenopus > Xenopus laevis. Next base: position 153,369,288 of record NC_054377.1, on the reverse strand, counting down.
CGCCAGCAATTATATATTGATATATAAAATCCTTAAAGAGGAACTATCGCAAAAATGAAAATTTATAGAAGCTTTGTCATACTGAAATAAGAAACTTTCTAAATAAAATCAATTAAAAATTCTTTACCGTTTCTTAAATAATCAAGTTTCTCTTCACTATCCCTCTCTCAGCATCTGTTTCTCTTCATTCTCTCTTCATTCAGCAGTTGGGTGTCAGATATTCACTGACAATTAGATCCAATATATCTTATAGGGGGGCTCCTTTCTTAGCAGATGTATTAGAGCTCACTCAAATAACTGATTCCAGTACAAACAAAATCTAACAAAATAACTGCCTTTTGCACAAATCCTGCATGTAGAGAGACATGATGTCTGGTGAGTTTAATAGAGTGAGCTCTAATACATCTTCTAGGCAAAAGGAGCCCCCTATAAGATATATTGGATCTAACTGTCAGTGAATATCTGACACCCAACTGCTGCATGAAGAGAGAATGAAGAGAAACAGATGCTGAAAGAGGAATAGTGAATATAAACTCGATTATTTAAAAAAACAGTACAGAATTTGTAATTGATTGTATTTAGAAAGTTTTCTATTTCAGTACGCTCAAGCTTATATTCAATTTTCATTTTTGCGATAGTCCCCCTTTAACATCAGCGGAATAACTCACTGACCTAAGTAATGAGCGGGTGGGCATGACAGGGGCTTGTTTGTTGCTCTGTAATAAGCAATCGCTTTCTTGAAACGGGAAACTTTGTCATCAGTTCTGGACTGTAAAAAAAGAGAGAGAATTTTATACCAGACGTAGTTAAGAACCTCATACCTCTGTGTTCGGGTACAAAGTTCATTAGGGAGACTTGGGTCATGTGGCCCTATTGGATTTGCAGGAAAGTGACAGTTGAAGCACGGCTTTAACCTGCTGAATTTATGAAAAGCACTGGGCTCATTCACCTAGCAGCCTTTATTGTTCCAGCAATTATTGTGGCCTGCCTATCATGCACTACTCAGCCAGAAAATAATAACTTTACCAATCCGAGCACTTCTATCCAAATCATGATGCACATAGGGTTGCCACTCGGCCAGGATTTTACTGGCCTAGCTGGTAAAACACCTGCCAAGGCCAGGGCCGGTATTATAAATTTACCAGCAATGTAGCTTCTGGTAGATTTGTAATACCCTTTACAAAACCCCTTGGCCCGCTTCCAATCCGCTGGAAACTTAACTTTTGTCCTCCTTCTGGCCATCAACGCGGCGCAGCCCTGCCCCCTTTAGGTCATGCCCGCCCCCTTTTACATCACGGCCAGCCTCCTTTTGTTCCCGCCCACCACTCGCCGGTAAATTTTTTTAGGAAAAGGTGGCAACCCTAGCTGCACAGCCAGTCATACTTTAGCTAGAGAGTCAACCCCTAAACTACATCTGAGTGTAGACAGCAGGTGTGACTTTCAGTCATCATCAGGTAAAGTGACAGAAGAAGTAAATGATGGAAAGTTTACAGAGATCAGCACTGTGAATGCCATGGGGCAACTATACATTACACAGGGGCATTGGCGGCTTTTTATATTGTGCACCTCACTAGGGCCACCCTCAATGTCAATTGGCTTGATAAATGTACAGTAAATTAATTAAAATACATTCATTAAAGGTCTCTTGTTAAAGGAGAAATAAAGCCTAACTAAAGAAGTAGGTAGAAATGTTGTACATGATGTTTTGTGCTTCTGTACCAGCCCAAGGCAACCACAGCCCTTTAGCAGCAAAGATCTGTGTCTCCAAAGATGCCCCAGTAGCTCCCCATCTACTTTTCTGCTGATTCACTGCACATGCTCTGTGCTGCTGTCATTTAAGGTGGCCATAGACGCAAAGATCCACGTGTTTGGCAACATCGCCAAACGAGCGTATCTTTCCCCAATATACCATTAATGAGCATGGCCATATCGGGGGTAATCTGAATGTTCGGCCATATGGCCGAATGATCCGATTACGTTGCGCAATGGGCTCCGGCGGGAATGGTCGGGTCAAAATCAAACCTGTCCGATCTCTGCCGGTCGAAAGATGTCGGCACTCTCCACACACGATCCGAAAATCGGACGAATCCTCAATTCGTTTGGTAGGATCTGTGCGTCTATGGCCAGCTTTACTGAGCTTAGGGACCCACTCACAATATACAGTACACATAGAATAGAAATGTCTAAGGCTGATTAGTAATTAATACACATAATTACTACATGGCAGCACAGAAACCAGTGCAATTAGCATCAGAATTGAATAATCAGCAAACCTGTAGCATCAGCTTATATTACAGCCAGGGAAGCTCATTTTCTGCTGGATAATTAGTGACGAGCCCTAAGCTTAGCTTCTCAACAGCCAATCAGAGCCCACTGAGCATGTGAGTGTCACAGACACTTTCCAAGATGGTGACCCCCTGTGACAAATTTGAAGTCCTGGATCATTGCTGCTACTGAGAAGCCGAATATTTAGGCTGGTGCAATAAGTTCACTATATAAAATATATCATTTTTAGGGTTTAGTTCTCCTTTAAATGTCCAGTGACAACCACTCTGTGATTCTTCAGCAAATAAACAAACAAATCCCTGACACGACAAAGAAAGACCATTAGTTAAAGCAAACCCAAATCCCCAGTATCTTGCGCTAAATATTTTTATTGGCAGGCACTGTAGGAACAGGAGTCGGCAGGTCAGTGCAGTTAGTCATTTCTTACCTGTGAGTGCTGGAAAACATCTTTAGCAATGGCATCCAAATCATTGGTATCCTGAATGTTGCGCACATAGTCAGCCACAGCTTTGATCACTACATCACAGGGAGGCAAGACAAGCTGATGAGCACGGACCTGGAGGGACAGAATAGAACCCCTGTTACTGAGGGAGCAATGTTATCTGTGCACATAAATCATTATAAGAGCAATAGTATGGCCTAGAAATGGTTGGGAATAGTCAGATAATGTGCCGTTTCAGGATACCAAATAAACTCCTTTTCATACCTTCAGTGATGCCAGTGGATGTTCTGGGCCAAGTAAACTCCAATGAAAGGCAGCAAGATCTTCATCAGGTAGAATGTGGTTCCCTAAAACAAGTAGTATTGGTTAATATATGGGTGTAGCTTGGTCTAGGTTACAGTCGGTTGGTTTCCCAGGAAAACAATTATAACAGAGAGGAATGAATCCTGGTGATAGGAATGCATTAGACAAATGAGTGTAAATCAGATTGTATACAAAAGTGGGGCTTTGGTATTAAAGGAACAGTACAGCACCTCTCGGCTAAATGGAGGGCACAGACAAGGCCAAAAACACAGTGTGTGCCGTTATTGGGCTCTCAGAGATTAGTGTCTGGCACTCGTTGCCGAATGTGGTAACCATAGTGATAGAGCAGGCCTCACCTCCCACTAATGCCAGCTAACAGCAGCCGGCTCATTCCCATCTGCACAAAAGGAGCCTTTAATCTGCAGGGTTATTGTTCTGAAAGCCTGGAAAATTCAGGTTTTGAAAAGGGTCTTGAAATGCGACTCTTTCCAAAAGGTGCCATGTTCAGACTGATTCCTGTGCATCGCAACCACTCAGCGCTGCTGCATCTCTGTCACACACTGAGCCTCTTATGTGGATGGGAAAAGGACATTTGTTCATCAGCAAGACGAGATCCGAGGGCAATACCTTTTTAATGTCGCAAACAGGAATCACAGATGGGGAAAAACACTTAAATCATGTAATTTACTGAAAATGCCTTCATTTGCTATTTGTACAACTGAAGTGTTTCAGGCACAGTGGTCTGTGTTTGCAGCAATAAAAAATTTATTTTGGGCTCATTTGTCAATTTTGATTTGTGCCCTTAAACTGAACAGAAGATGTGGTGGGAAATGTGGTTTGCCACTTGCTGTCATTTCAACACATGTATGAGGGGGACAAGAGCCAAATAAATAATCAGTCTTGAGTCACCAAAAGTGATATGATCAGTACAAAATGTTAGGGCTGATCCTCGCCTGTGTTTAGCCAATCCACTGGCCTACCCTAAAAGGCACTGCATTGGCCTTCGGTGCAGGAGAAAGGAATAGATTTCGGCAGGGAAACATGTAAGGATGCCGAAATCCACTCCGTGTGTGTACCCAGGCCGATGCAGTGCTATTTGGTGCACCGGAGCCACCATATCAGCTGATTCTCAGCAAGAATTTATATACAGGGCCAAGAATCACCCCCGTCTGTCATCAGCCTAAGGCCCCTGACTTAAAGGGGTTGTTTATCTTTAAATTAACCTTTAGTATGATGTAGATGTGATGAGTGATATTCTGAGACAATTTTCAATTGGTTTTCATTTTTTATTTTGTGGTTTTTGACTTATTTAGCTTTTTATTCCGCAGCCCTCTAGTTTGCAATTTCAGCCATCTGGTTGCTAGGGTCCAAATTACCTTATCAACCATGCATTGATTTGAATGAGAGACTGGAATATGAATAGGAGAGGACTAAATAGAAAGAGGAGTAATAAAAAGTAGCAGTAACAATACATTTGTAGCCTTACAGAGCATTTGTTTTTTTAGATGGGGTCAGTGACCCCCCATTTGAAAACTGGAGAGAGTCCGAAGAAGAAGGCAATTAATTAAAAAACTATAAATAATGAAGACCAATTGAAAAGTTGCTCAGAATTGTCCATTCTATAACATAGAAAAGTTAACTTGAAGTGGAAGCTAGTTAAAGCTGACAACTCCCTCCCTGCAGACCAAATCAGCAGCTTACTGGCCCACGTATGCGGCACATTAACGTTCTGCTGACAGGTATGCTGCCGAAAATCGGTCAGGTTTGAAAATCCCATTTGACAAAGCGCACATTGGTACCACCAATTTATTATGTGCCAGGGAAGCAAAAAGCGAGGAAGGTTAGTGTTAGTAAAAGGGAGACAAAGAGTGACAGAAAGACACTGCCTTTATACAATAGAGCTATAAATACAGATAATACTAAGCACAATGCTAAGCCCTGTCTTGGTTGCTTGTGGGAAGCTTGATGAATTATTTTATTAACATCTGACTGGTTACTAATAAACGGATGAGCTTATTTCTGATTGTAACATCACCCCGGCGGGGAGCACAAGAGCATCAGGAAGTAAAGGGCAGTTTGGCTGTATATGAAGCTTTACACAACACACAATGGGGTTATCTTAAAGTACTGAAACAGGAAACAATTCAGAGAAAGCCAAACTGCACTGGTTTCATTATATCACATGGGGGGGGGGTACTTGCTAGTCTCACTTATTTTAAAGGAACAGTTCAGTGTGAAAATAAAAACGGTGTAAATAGACAGGCTGTGCAAAATAAATAATGTATCTACTATAGTTAGTTAGGCAAAAATATAATGTATAAAGGCTGGAGTGACTGGATGTGTAACATAATAGCCAGAACACTACTTCCTGCTTTTCAGCTCTCTAACTCTGAGTTAGTCAGTGACTATAAGGGGGGCCACATGGGACATAACTGTTCAGTGAGTTTGTAATTGATCCTCAGCATTCAGCTCAGATTCAAAAGCAACAGATATGACCCATGTGCCCCCTTCAAGTCTCTGATTGGTTATTGCCTGGTAACCAGCCAGTGTAAAGCAAGAGAGTTGAAAAGCAGGAAGTAGTGTTCTGGCTATTTGTTACACATCCAGTCACTCCAGCCTTTATACATTACATTTTTGCCTAACTAACTATAGTAGAAACATTTTTTTATATTGCACAGACTATCTATTTACTCAGTTTTTATTTTTACAGTGAACAATTCCTTTAATGTGGGCATTTTATGAAACCATTTATATTCCTGGGGTTTAAAGCAAAATCCCATTTAAGAAATAAAATAAATACTTAAAGAGTTTCTGTCATGATTTTTATTATGTAGTTTTTATTTCTAAATGACACTGTTTACACTGCAAATAATTCCCTGTACAATATAAAATGTCATTCCTGAAGCAGCAAGTGTATTTAGTTGTAATATTGGTGTGTAGGTGCATCTCAGCTCATTTTGCCTGGTCATGTGATTTCAGAAAGAGCCAGCACTTTAGGATGGAACTGCTTTCTGGCAGGCTGTTGTTTCTCCTACTCAATGTAACTGAATGTGTCTCACTGGGACCTGGATTTTACTATTGAGTAGGGATGCACCGAATCCAGGATTCGGCCTTTTTCAGCAGGATTCGGATTTGGCCGAATCCTTCTGCCTGGCCAAACCAAATCCTAATTTGCATATGGAAATTAGGGGAGGGGAGGAAAATTGTGTGACTTTTTGTCTTAAAACAAGGAAGTAAAAAATGTTTTCCCCTTCCCACCCCTAATTTGCATATGCAAATTAGGATTTGGTTCAGTATTCGGCCGAATCTTTCGCTAAGGATTCGGGGGTTCGGCCGAATCCAAAATAGTGGATTCGGTGCATCCCTACTATTGAGTGCTGTTCTTAGATCTAGCAGGCAGCTGTTATCTTGTGTTAGGGAGCTGCTATCTGGTTACCTTCCCATTGTTCTGTTGTTAGGCTGCTGGGGGGAAGGGAGGGGGTGATATCACTCCAACTTGCAGTACAGCAGTAAAGAGAGACTGAAGTTTATCAGAGCACAAGTCACATGACTGGGGCAGCTGGGAAACTAACAATATGTCTAGCCCCATGTCAGATTTCAAAATTAAATATAAAAAAATTGTTTGCTCTTTTGAGAAATGAATTTTAGTGCAGAATTCTGCTGGAGCAGCTCTATTAACTGATTCATTTTGAAAAAAAAAAACTTTTTTCCCATGACAGTATCCCTTTAAAGGTGGTCATCAGTGGGATTGCCAGAATGCCATTAGGTTGCCCATCTCCAGATGGAAAAATATTTGCAGCCCTAAGTGTCATAATGCAGCCAGGAGCGCAGAATACGTAGATTAGTTGTGTGAATAACAGATAACATTTGGATTATTTATATAACACAAGAATAAGAAAAGTACCTAAAAGAGCAGCAAAAATGGGGAAGCGGTTAGGATTGAGGTCCAGTTGCTTGGCGACTTCGTGCATGAGATACTGGCTGGTGGTGAGGCTTTTGCCGTTGCGGCTCAGTTTGAGGGCGTGGGCACTGAAGTAGCAGGGAATGTTACACAGGGCGTAATCAGAGTCGTACGCCACCAGCCCATGGAAACCGTTCTCTCTGCAAAAGCTTATTACTTCTTGGTGATGATCCTCAATGCTCTGGGCAACCTGACAGAAGCCAAAAAGGACATATTATACAACAACAGAAATGGAAGAAGGAAAAAATTAATTGCCTGTAACCCAGAGCCCCAAGATATTGGATATTGGTAAGACATTATCCTTGTACCTATCAGTGTATGGCTAAGGATAAGGACATTTTATATAGAGAAGAAATGAGGCTCCGTCAGGGAAAAAATATAAAAAGTTAACTTTTGGGTATAAAGCCCTATCGTGGTCACTTAAAGGGGTTGTTTACCTTCCACCAACAATAGTTCACCAGAAATAAAGACTTTTTCCAATCACTTTCTATTTGTGACTGTTTTTCTAATATTGATGTGTAATGTGTCATTTTTCACCTTCTAAAGCAGCTCTGGGAAGGGGGGGGGTCGCCGACCCTGTAAACTGTTCTATATGGATACGTTTCATTACAGGCAGCGGTTAGAATTGATACAATAGTTGCTCATACTCCAGAGATGTTGCTGAGAAATGAATCAACTAAATGTATGAACTAATTGTATAAACTAAATATAGCAAAATTGTAACAGTTCATAATCTCTGCTTGAATTATTGAGCTGTCAGACTCAAACACCAGACAGGGACATTAAACTTGGATTTTGAGAATACAGCAAAACATAAAAAATAGAAAGTCATTGAAAAAAGTCTATTTCTGGGGAACAATCTGAACCCAATTGAACTGAAAAAAAAAGTGTTTGGAAGGCGAACATCCCCTTTAATGAGTAAAAATAAAACTGTTCTATTGAAACTGTAAATTGTATAAATTTTGCAGAAATTGCAGGTAGAATCCTAGAGACACAGCTGCTGTAGGAAATTGTATTTATTAGATTTACCCTGATCTTTGTCTTATTAGTGCGTTACCTAAAGTGCTCTGCAGAATTCTCTTCAGTTTGGATTGAGCACTATATTTACTATTCACCCTGCAGCTGCTCAGGCCCAGCAAAGATACTAAGTGGAGTGTGAGCCCATGGGGGCACAAGGTTTGGGAATGAATATTCTATCCACTTGCCCCATGTACCCGTGCCTTTAATTATGTTGACTGTCACCATGCACACAAACACCCTCCTGCTTCTACTAAATGCTCAGGAGACCATCTTGGGGCCAGAGATTAGCCATTATTTGTAACATAGTGATTCTTAAAAACAAAGTCTGGTGCTTTTCCCTCCAGTTGCATCTTGGCCCCCAGTTGGGGACAGGGCTTCTATTAGAAATCACATAAGTACATTCTAAGTGGGGGCCAAGCTACGGCCCTTTGCTATACTTCACCATATATATCGTTTAGCCGACAGGTACAGCGGAGGATCCGGTATATGTTTCCCTACATAAGCGTCAGCCAACCGACTGTGAGTAGTTTCAATTGATCGCAATATTCCTTGTTTGTAACGGCATTACACTATCAGCGCATTCTATTTTCTACAGATACAGTTCAAGCGCAGCGCTACTCTTTTCAACAAACCCAGTACAACAGTAGCCCCTGTGGCCCCCTAATGGCAGCCCTGGCTGGGGATGTTCTGTTGGGCTTGTAGAGGCCAAAGCATTGATATAAATGTAGTGTAACTGTACAGCCTGTGACTGCTGGGGGCCTAGGGGGGTAAAGTAGATGTGACTTACAAGCACTTTCCATACTGGAGTTTAGAGGGGCTCCAATATAATTTTTACTGTGGGGCCCAGTAACTTCTAGTGATTGAACTGAATGCAAATAGTCCCAGGGTAGTGCTACGTGGGGCTGATTCTATGTGCCAAAAGCCCATCCACACCAGTGTTGGACTGGCCCACAGGGATACCAGGAAAAGTCCCGGGGGCCCAGGTGTCAGTGGCCCCTCATGCTGCTAAACATTTGGCCTATTTCATGGTCATTCCCTATTTCTATGAGAACAAAGAGGCTAAATAGGTGGAATAATAGATTATAGTATGTAAAGAAAATAGACTAGGAGATTAGAGGTTGAGTGAGGAGAGGAAGAAAATAATAGTACTGAGAGTGGGCCCCTGGTCTAAAAACTTTTGGTGGGCCCCTGGTCAAATGTTTTTTTTGGTGGGCCCCTGGTGTCCCAGTCCGACACTGATCCACACGTCTGACCCAGCCCAACCCAGGCTCCGTGAGACAATCAGACCCACGTGGTCTCTCTACCCTAAGGTGCCTCAGAACAAACACACACAGGTAAAGCTCAGCTTACGGCAAATACTAAATGAAAATAGAACTCTGGGCTCAGTTCTTAAAGGGGTTGTTCACCTTCCAAACACTTTTTTCAGTTGAGTTGTTTTCTGATTGTTCACCATAAACAAGACTTTTTTCAATTGCTTTCTATCTTTTATTTTTTACCATTGAAGTTTAAAGTATAATGTTCGTGTCTCTAGTGTCTCAGTCTGGCAGCTCAGTGATCCAGGAGCATCTGAACTGTTACAATTTACTACATAATTGATCCATTAGTTGGTCCATTTCTCAGCAGTATCTCTGGAGTATTAGGGCAGAGACACATGCTGAGATTTGGGGAAATTAGTCGCCCAGCAACAAATCTCCTCTTCTTCGGGGCAACTAATCTCCCCAAACTCCAGAAAACGAAGCGCTCAGTGTGCCATCCCTCCAGCGATTTACATTCTAGCCGGCGGGAAGGCAAGGGAGGCAGTTTGGGGAGATTAGTCGCCCCAAAGAAGAGGAGATTTGTCGTTGGGCGACTAATTTCCCCAAATCACATCGTGTGTCTCTGCCCTTAGCAACTATTGTATCAATTCTATAACAGCTGCCTTTTAGGGCAGGGGCACACGGGCAGATTTAAGGAGATTTCGTCGCCTGGCGACTAATCGCCTCTTCTTCGGGGCGGCAATCTCCCCGGACTGCCTTCCCCCTGCTAAAATGAAAAAACGCCTGCGGCAATGCACTCGCAGCGCTTTGATTTCCAAAGTCACCCAAAGTTTCCTTGTGAGGCAACTTCGGAATTCGAAGCGTCGCGAGTGCCATTGCGCTGGCTTTTTCTCAATCAGGGAGATTGTCGCCCCGTAGAAGAGGTGATTAGTCTCCCCGAATCTGCCCGTGTGCCTATGCCCTTATAAAACTCAGAGATTCAGCTCAGCAGGGACAAAGATAACAAATGTATCAACTAAAGGCATCAATTTAGAAAGTTAAAGGGTCAGCGACTCCCCCTCCCAGAGTGGCTTTAGAAGGTTTAAAATGAAAATTTACACTTCAATATTAGAAAAACGATCACAAATAGAAAATAGAAAGTAATTAGAAAAAAGTCTTTAAAGGACCAGTAACATCAAAAAAATTTTTAAAAAAAATTCGTTAGAAAACAACGAAAAAAACACCAAGACAAATTAAAATTTCAAAATTGCAAAGCCTTTATTAAGAAATAACTTTGAAACTCCACTTCCTGTCCTCTTCTGAAACGGCGATATGGCGACCATCCATAGTGCGGTGCTGGATTTGTCCTCCCTGGCTAGCTCCCATAGGCTTCTGACAGCAGGAAGACGGTGCTGGAAAGCAGACGGCTGGATGAAGAGCTGAAGTGCCCGGTGTGTTCCCGGAACATCCTTGTGCAGAGCAGCGCGCCTCTGGGGAGATCTTGCACGGACTCAGCCTCCTACTAATCCAGCCCTGCAGCAGCAGGCGATTCTTAGCGAGTGCCCCATGCGGGTGGCAGGGCACACAGACATCGCAGACATCCCCTCTGGGACGCATCTATCAGCAAAGGAGCGTTACATCGCAGGAGCGTTACAAGCGGTGTGCGGCTAGTGCCGGGCCGGTGTCTGTGTGAGGCGCAAGAGTGAGCGCACACTGACAGCCGCACACTTTTTTGACAGGCAGCAGCAGCACTCGCCCATTCTCATGTACGGATTGCATCGCGCCGCTGCTCGGAAGCCTCCTTAGTCCCGCTCTGGAGAGAGGCTGCTGGCATTGTACCGGTTCCAAGTCGGAGCGATAGAGGCTGTCAGTGTGCGCTTACTCTTGCGCCTCACACAGACACCGGCCGGCACCAGCCGCACACCGCTTGTAACGCTCCTGCGATGTAACGCTCCTTTGCTGATAGATGCGTCCCAGAGGGGATGTCTGCGATGTCTGTGTGCCCTGCCACCCGCATGGGGCACTCGCTAAGAATCGCCTGCTGCTGCAGGGCTGGGTTAGTAGGAGGCTGAGTCCGTGCAAGATCTCCCCAGAGGCGCGCTGCTCTGCACAAGGATGTTCCGGGAACACACTGGAAACTTCAGCTCTTCATCCAGCCGTCTGCTTTCCAGCACCGTCTTCCTGTTGTCAGAAGCCTATGGGAGCTAGCCAGGGAGGACAAATCCAGCACCGCACTATGGATGGTCGCCATATCGCCGTTTCAGAAGAGGACAGGAAGTGGAGTTTCAGTAAGTTATTTCTTAATAAAGGCTTTGCAATTTTGAAATTTTAATTTGTCTTGGTGTTTTTTTTCGTTGTTTTCTAACGAATTTTTTAAAAAAAATTTTTGATGTTACTGGTCCTTTAATTCTGGTGAACACTCTGAAACAAGTGTTTGAAGGTGAATAACCCCTTTAAGGCAAATAAATAAACACACACTGACACCCATTGAAATATGTCTGCATCAGTTTTACAGCATGGACTTGCTGTGTCTATCAGTATTTTATATATCTGTATATATATATATATCCTTCTATTGTAGAACACTGTGTAATATGGTGGTGATTTATATATAGAATTTCATAATTCCACAACAATTTTACAGACAATATATTTTATTCATAGTTTTCTACAAAAAATCATTCCCAAGACAATTGTATTATTATTTTGTACCATTCTACAACTGGAGTATAAAACATTGGGTATGAAGATATTTCAGGACAGGAGAAGGGAAAAATAGTACTGTGGATTTAACCAAGAACCTCTACATGCCAAGAATTTCTACATATGACTTGCCTCATAGTTTGAACTTTATACACTTCCCCTTCTTTCTGTCTCTATATATTAGGTACCTATCTAGTGCTACCAACCCCTATTTCTGTAGGGAAATGAGAGAGAGCAGACAGTAACCCTTCCAACACTTTCCTTTTGTCTCTATATATTAGGTACCTATCTAGTGTTACCAATCCCTATTTCTGTAGGGAAATGAGAGAGAGCAGACAGTAACCCTTCCAACACTTTCCTCTTGTCTCTATATATTAGGTACCTATCTAGTGTTACCAATCCCTATTTCTGTAGGGAAATGAGAGAGAGCAGACAGTAACCCTTCCAACACTTTCCTCTTGTCTCTATATATTAGGTACCTATCTAGTGCTACCAATCCCTATTTCTGTAGAGAAATGAGAGAGAGCAGACAGTAACCCTTCCAACACTTTCCTCTTGTCTCTATATATTAGGTACCTATCTAGTGCTACCAATCCCTATTTCTGTAGGGAAATGAGAGAGAGCAGACAGTAACCCTTCCAACACTTTCCTCTTGTCTCTATATATTAGGTACCTATCTAGTGTTACCAATCCCTATTTCTGTAGGGAAATGAGAGAGAGCAGACAGTAACCCTTCCAACACTTTCCTCTTGTCTCTATATATTAGGTACCTATCTAGTGCTACCAATCCCTATTTCTGTAGGGAAATGAGAGAGAGAGCAGACAGTAACCCTTCCAACACTTTCCTCTTGTCTCTATATATTAGGTACCTATCTAGTACTACCAATCCCTATTTCTGTAGGGAAATGAGAGAGAGCAGACAGTAACCCTTCCAACACTTTCCTCTTGTCTCTATATATTAGGTACCTATCTAGTGTTACCAATCCCTATTTCTGTAGGGAAATGAGAGAGAGCAGACAGTAACCCTTCCAACACTTTCCTCTTGTCTCTATATATTAGGTACCTATCTAGTGCTACCAATCCCTATTTCTGTAGGGAAATGAGAGAGAGCAGACAGTAACCCTTCCAACACTTTCCTCTTGTCTCTATATATTAGGTACCTATCTAGTGCTACCAATCCCTATTTCTGTAGGGAAATGAGAGAGAGAGCAGACAGTAACCCTTCCAACACTTTCCTCTTGTCTCTATATATTAGGTACCTATCTAGTGTTACCAATCCCTATTTCTGTAGGGAAATGAGAGAGAGCAGACAGTAACCCTTCCAACACTTTCCTCTTGTCTCTATATATTAGGTACCTATCTAGTGTTACCAATCCCTATTTCTGTAGGGAAATGAGAGAGAGCAGACAGTAACCCTTCCAACACTTTCCTCTTGTCTCTATATATTAGGTACCTATCTAGTACTACCAATCCCTATTTCTGTAGGGAAATGAGAGAGAGAGCAGACAGTAACCCTTCCAACACTTTCCTCTTGTCTCTATATATTAGGTACCTATCTAGTGTTACCAATCCCTATTTCTGTAGGGAAATGAGAGAGAGCAGACAGTAACCCTTCCAACACTTTCCTCTTGTCTCTATATATTAGGTACCTATCTAGTGCTACCAATCCCTATTTCTGTAGGGAAATGAGAGAGAGCAGACAGTAACCCTTCCAACACTTTCCTCTTGTCTCTATATATTAGGTACCTATCTAGTGTTACCAATCCCTATTTCTGTAGGGAAATGAGAGAGAGCAGACAGTAACCCTTCCAACACTTTCCTCTTGTCTCTATATATTAGGTACCTATCTAGTGTTACCAATCCCTATTTCTGTAGGGAAATGAGAGAGAGCAGACAGTAACCCTTCCAACACTTTCCTCTTGTCTCTATATATTAGGTACCTATCTAGTGTTACCAATCCCTATTTCTGTAGGGAAATGAGAGAGAGCAGACAGTAACCCTTCCAACACTTTCCTCTTGTCTCTATATATTAGGTACCTATCTAGTGCTACCAATCCCTATTTCTGTAGGGAAATGAGAGAGAGCAGACAGTAACCCTTCCAACACTTTCCTCTTGTCTCTATATATTAGGTACATATCTAGTGCTACCAATCCCTATTTCTGTAGGGAAATGAGAGCAGAGCAGACAGTAACACTGGTGACATACCAACTACATTACCATAGCTTTTCTCACACTCAGCAGCTTTGCTTTATTGACTTTACATTTTCTTATGAACACACAGGCAGCCTTTAGTATTCCTGCTCACGCCTGTCAGTGTGTTAAAGTTTAAAGCAATGACCCCTTCGCACGCCTTCTCACAACTCTCACCCACGGAGACCAGTCAACTCTGAATTACATAGAAAGTAATGGTCTTAATTAATCTTTTCACACATTATGGGATAACAGAACCAAGGGAGGAACATTATTTCTCAGTTTCAATGTATATTCAGTAGGGGCAATAAACTATAAAATATTTAAAAGCTCTGAAAACCTTGCTAGAAGTTGTGTGACATTGACAATAACCTTGTATGGGCTGTCCCTGCATGATACTGTCCTATTACTGGGCCTCAGGGGGCCGTGCTGCCGCCTCCTTATTTCAGGCTCAGGGCAATGGCACACAAAGTTATTCCGGAGCTGCAGATTTCCTTAGGAAGAATTCCAGAGTCAAAATCAAAGTCAAAACAGGAATTTTCTCAAATTACTGAATGTTTTCGTTCCTAGAAAACTAAAGGCTTTATGACACATTCTCCTTCCCGCAGGTGTGTGTGTGTTGCCATATTTGATTGTTCATGTGTATGTGTGTGTGTGTATATATATATATATATGAATGATAGCGGTCGCACTCGCAGGTCTTAGCAGAAATAAGTGTATTTTTATTTGTGGACAATCGCGATTTCTTCTAAGACCTGCGAGTGCGATCTCTATCATTCCCAAAACATTCATCTTCATCGAGGACTGCACCCAGGCATACGTGACATTATCGTGAGTGCCGGTTTTCCCTACTGCATTATAAAATTATATATATATCACCCAAGAAGGTAGCCGCACTCGCAGGACTTATAGTGGACAAAAAATGCTTTATTGCAGGTGAAGAAAAACTGATGTTTCGGCTGATACACCATCCTTTTTCAAAGTCACAAAACGTCGGCCAAAACGTCAGTTTTTCTTCACCTGCAATAAAGCATTTTTTGTCCACTATTAAGTCCTGCGACTGCAGCTACCTTCTTGGATGATTCATACGATTTGTGGAATTGCAATATATAGGGCAGCCATCAGGGGGGGACAGGGGGGAGAGTTGTAGGGGGCCCTGAGGGTAAGGGGGGCCCCGGACACGCCAAACTTACTTGATTAGCCGGACCCTCCATCTTTCTGAGAGCTGCTGACTTCGGGAAGGCATGGATGTTTAAGGGGCCCTGGCCAACAATTTTCTTATAATGGGGGGGGGCCTGGCCACCAATTTTGGCCACCAATTTTTTTTTCATGTGGGTTCCTAGTCACCAATATTTTTTAATGGGGGGCCCTGGCCACAAATGTTTTTTTATGGGGGGCCCTGACCACCAATATCTTTTTATTTTTTATTAACATGTTGGAAATGTAGCCACCAATATTTTGTTTGTTTTTTTACTGTGTGGTGGGCGGCAGACCTGTAGGTGGGGCTTGTGGTGATTTTTGATGGCAGTCCTGTATATATATATATATATATATATATATATATATATATATATATATATATATATATATATATATATATATATATATATATATATATATATATATATGTACCAATGCCTGAAGTTGGCAGTTCCCACTAAATACAGGGAGGGGTCCGTGCCAAATAAGCCTGAGAGATAAAAGGCAAATAAGCATTAGTTACACTGGGCCCAATATAGAAACACATAGGACATGAGATTTTCTCATGCAGGTCCCAAGGGAGGTCCAGTGGCTCATGATCATAAATACAAGAAACGAGGGGCACATAAAGGGGGTTCTACGTGCCATAGGGCTTCTGCCCTGGGAAAGCCACCTGGGTGGGCTACCATCAGAACTCACGGGGCCCTATGTAACATTTTTCTGGGCCACCCTACAAGTTAAAATAAAAACTTTGATGGCCAGCCCCCCCTCCCCCCTAAGTTAAAAAAAATCAGAACCCTGGGCCCTCAAGTTAAAAAAATGTAGTGCCCAAAGGTTTTAAAAAAAATTTGGTTAGGCATGGCTCGGCTCCTACTTCAGCAGCTGTACATATAGAAGTCATTGGGCCCAGGACAAGTGTACCCCTTGATGGCAGCCCTGGGGCAAAGCAATAAGATTTAAGATTTGAAGTTTTGTGACCTGGAGAAACAGTGCCGGCAAGTTTGAAGAAAAAGTAAGAGAAAATGAGAAGCAGCCGAGTTTGTGGAATCCTTTGTGTATATCCCTTCCTTTGTTTGAATGTGACTGGGCCAGGGATTGGCATGAATGTGCAATGCAGCCGTTATAAGGAAAACTTCTATTATTCCCTGTGCCAGTGAGCCTGACAACTGGAGCTCAGTAACAGCTGGATACCCACAATGTGCCAATCCCTCACATAAAACTATGCATCCCAAATTATTTAAAAAAAACCTCTTCATCCTGTAACATTGGCAACTGCAATAAAATGGGAGAAAGTAAACACACAAAGCATAAGGGTCTGGCCACACGAGCAGATTCGGGGGGGGGGGGCAGCTTCTGAAATCGAAGAGCCGCGTGTGACTTCCCCCAGGTGATTTTCATTTTAGCCGGCGGAGGGCAGGGAGGAGGCAGTTTGGGGAGATTGTCGCCCCAAAGAAGAGGAGATTTGTCGCTGGGGCGACTAATCTCCCCGAATCTGCTCGTGTGGCCTGACCCTAAGAATAATTAACGAGATACAATGAAATGATGAAAAGGCAGAGAAGAGCGGGAGGCAGTAAGAGATGTATTTATCACAGGCATCATTACAAATACACACGGGCACGTCCCCTATTCTGAAGCAATACCTTGTGGTGCCGGGTACACACAACCTGTGCTGCCCATAAATACATCAAGCAGATCTAACAGGGGAGTTGTATTGTTTCATTCATTGTGAATCACAAGGGAAATCCTGTGCTGTAAATCTCTGCCTTTTTCCTCCCTCTCCATGATAGTAAGGCTCCCGTGTTTATATGGGCCATTACTTGCCCAATAAATGAAAGGTCTGGCCTACATAAGTGGCTTGTGGATCACACAAACTGCCAGGATCAAGTACAGTGAAATGTTCATACGCCTACTACAGGTATGGGACCTCTTATCCACAAAACGGATCTTTCCATAATTTGGATCTTCATACCTTAAGTCTACTAGAAAATCATATAAACATTAAATAAACTGGTTTTGCTTCCAATAAGGATTAATTATATCTTAGTTGGGATCAAGTACAAGATACTGTTTTATTATTACACAGAAAAAGGAAATCAGTTTTAAACATTAGGATTATTTGGATAAAATGGAGTTTATGGCAGACCGCCTTTCTGTAATACAGAACTTTCTGGATAATGGGTTTCTGTATAACAGATCCCATGATTTCCTATATTGGCATGCATCTGCCTTTATCCGGGGCTGTTACAGGTCAATATACACCACAAATCCAGGGAGAAGGCAAAAAAACTTGCCAACTTTTCCATATGGATTGGAGAGATTGTAGGTCAGAGGTTGGCACAACAGCCTCACCATTATTATTATGTATGGGCTCAGTTATAAGTAGTGGAACCCATATATTCTCCCTAATAACATACTAAGCTGTGCTGGGTCAGGGAGTGAGGGCTGAATGCTGTGGTCAGTGTGTAATATATTGGCAATGTATAAATAAAGGCAATAACAACTCAAGCACTGCGTGCCATTGGCTGCCTCTGCATGAACCACTGATCAATCTCTATGATCTGCCACTGACCCCACTGTGAGCCGGATAACTACAGAGCTAGCAATTCAAATCAATTCAGTAAGGTGCCACACTCACACAGGATCGCCTTTTGCAGCGTCGGGTGCACAGCTGTATTCCTCTCTGCCCGAGGAGAAATTCCAACGAAAAACAATAATTCCAGCAGCACTCCGATGTGTGAATCAAAGGTTATTTATTTATGCCATTAGCAGAGCGACGTTTCGGGCTATTCCAGCCCTTTATCAAGCTTGATAAAGGGCTGGAATAGCCCGAAACGTCGCTCTGCTAATGGCATAAATAAATAACCTTTGATTCACACATCGGAGTGCTGCTGGAATTATTGTTTTTCGTTACAGAGCTAGCAATTGCACCCCACCGGCATCCTGACAACAGTAACAAAATGCTACATAAATCTTGGGGTCAACAGCAGTGCATTTCACTATCATAAAACTATGAAACGGACTGGATTTCCCCTTTATTTCAGGTCAATGTGACAGAGCCAATAGAATTAAAGCAGAGTCTTATGTAGAAGGAGAGCATGGCCTTTATATAGGGTAAATAAAACAGCCAGGATTGATCTAATGTGCACCCTGACTGTGGATAGGAATTGTGGAATTAAAGAGACATAAAACCTAGACGTCGCTGGGCTGTGGCTAGGCCTTAAGGTGGCCATAGACGCAAAGATCCTATCGTACGAATCGAGAATTCGTAAGATTTTCGGATCGTGTGTGGCGTGTGCCGACATTTTTCGTCCGGTGGGGATTGGTCGTTGGGTCAGGTTTGATTTTGACCCGACCCATCCCGCCGGAGCCCATTGCGCATAGTAATCGGATCGTTCAGCCATATGGCCGACCGTTCAGATTACCCCCCCGATATAGCCATGCTCGTTAATGGCCTATCGGGGAAAGAGCCGCTCGATGTCGCCAAACGAGCGGATCTTTGCTTCTATGGCCACCTTAAGGCTTGTATTGAGCATGCAGGAGGGAACATAAATTGGAAGAACACTAATACAAAGAGAAAGTGTATTGGCTAAGATCCTACCAATCAATAGTGCCAGGGATTTTACACACACTCAGGAGTCAGATCATAAATAAGAATTTTGTTCATATGAATTCTTGCTTTAAAGGGGTGGTTCACCTTTAAGTTAACGTTTCGTATGTCATAGAATGGCCAGTTGTAAGCAACTTTTCAGTTGATCTTCATTGTTTGTTTTGTACAGTTTAATTATTTCCCTTCTTCTGACTCTTTCCAGCTTTCAAATGAGGGGTCACTGACCCCATATAAAAAACAAATGCTCTGTAAGGCTACACATGTATTGTTATTGCTACTTTTTATTCCTCATCTTTCTATTCAGGCCTCTCCTATTCATATTCCAGTCACTCATTTAAATCAATGCATGGTTGCTAGGGGAATTTGGACCCTAGCAACCAGATTACTGAAATTGCAAACTGGAGAGCTGCTGAATAAAAAGGTAAATAAGTCAACGACTACAAATAATAAAAAATAAAATCGCAAATTGTCTCAGAATATCCCTCTCTACATCATAACAGTTAATTTAAAGGTGAACAACTCCTTTAAAAAGTTGTAAAATCTGACCTTTTTGGCTACGACAAGATGCTGCTTGTAATGACTGTGCTGACAGGAATACATGTAGTTGCCGGCATATACAGAAATATGCTGAAATTCGGTTGCCCTATGAAATTGCACATCATTACAAGATGATTTAGCCTACAACACAGCAGAAAATGTATTTCCTAAGTTCCTAGCAAGCAACAGAAACAAAATGTAACTTATAAGGAGTTGTTCACCTTCAAATTAACTAGAGACTGATATTTTGCAATTGGTTTTAATTTCTTATTATTTGTGGTTTTTGACTTAGCTTTTTATTCAGCAGCTCTCCAGTTTGAAATGTCAGCAATCTGGTTGCTAGGGTCCAAATCCCCCTAGCAACCATGCATTGATGTGAATAAGAGACTGGAATATGAATAGGAGAGGCCTGAATAGAAAGATGAGTAATAAAATGTAGCAATAACAATACTTGTGTAGCCTTGTTTTTAGACTGGGTCAGTGACCTATTGAAAGCTGGAAAGAATCATAGGAAAAAAAGGCAAATAATTAAGAAAATATGAAAAATAAATGGTGACAACCAACTAAAAGGTTGCTTAGAATTGGGAATTCTATTACATACTTAGTTAATTTAAAGATGAACTAAACTCTCTTAAATGTCGCTGTGAAATAACAGTACAAGAGAAGTTTTGCAAACTATTCAAAGATACATTTTAATTTCTGAAGAGAATGTTTCTTCAAAACAAAACCCAGTGAGAAGCTTGTCTGTACTCAGACCCATAGACTCGTTTTAGCCATCACCAAAAACACAGCATTTCTTTTCACTTAATGTTTGGCCTTAGCAATAATCTCTTACAGTAATCTCCACCCGATATCTTTTCCAGCAGTCCAGCTTGACTAAAAGGAGTTTCATACACTGGGCAGGGAATATGTTGAAACCCTAAAGCTCAAGCAGAGAAGGCACCAGGGCTAGAAGGGCACCAGGAACCCAAATGGATGGAGAGGGGCATCATTGATGGGGCTACAAGTGCTAAAAGTTGCTGAGAATGTGAGACATGGGGGAAAGAGTTTTGCATAAACACAAGAAACAGGTCTGGGAAGAGACACATATTCCGGTGTGTGGGAAGCATGGAGGTGGCATTCTGCTATATTGAGTGGGAAGAACATGGGGAATGTACATGGGAGGGTGTGTGAGGTTATATGGGCTCCTTGGGGCCATTTTTTTCCAATTAAAACAGAACAGCATAGCTAGCAGAATCCATTGGACCTTTTAGAGAAAGTTAAGGCATCTGATGAGGGCCCAAGTTTACTCTGCCCAACAATGGTGGACTGGCCTCAGTGGTGAATGCACGTGAATTCAAATTAGGTACAGATAGAATGGGAATAAGGTGGAGATGATACAAAAGTGGGGTTCCTGGGGTAGATCCCAACAGTCTGGAACTCCACGAGAACCAAATGGAAATAGTAAATATGTGGAGACCCCTGCATTACTTTCTCACCTTGCAGTGGAATCACTGAAGATCCCATTGGCTGCAGCAAATATGGGGTGGAGTTGGGGGGGACAGAGACAACATAAATTGGGGCCCAGGGGTGCCAGTCTCAATGTTGAAGATATAATCTCAGTAGAGTCAAAGCAGTTGGTAAGTGATGGACGTAGGAATGACATTACCCAATGGGGGACTTGTCTCGCCCTGATACACAATCTCACCAGGACCAAGTGGCAAGTACGTGAGGGGCAGGGACTATAGGAAGGGGGCCCCCGAGAGCCGGCTCATCTATTACACACACATATGGGGTACATGTTGGGGCTTGAGAAGAAAGTGCAGGAATTAGATTACAGTTGGGGGGACACAGAGCCCCAACTCACCTTGATGTGGAATCTGAGAAGAGCCAATCGGATGCAGTGGGCCATACAGATGGGCGGCAGGAACCAGACTTTGGGTGGAGGGGTTCCCTTGTTCTGCACGTGGGACACAATCTGCTGGGCAGTCTGACGCTCGTTGCCCTGTCGCTTCACCCACTCGTGTAGCCGACCCTTCTCCAGGGCCCCGTTGAAGAAGACGAAGAGCTGGATGTTCCCCGCGTAACAAGCCTTGGCCAGAGCCCCCAGGTAGCCCAGCATGTGGTTCCACTGGCCCCCGCTCACCCAGTCGGTGTAGAAGCCGCCGTAGAGTCGGTGGAGACAGTTTTCTGCATCTACCAACAGCCTGAGGGGGGACTGGGGGGGTCTCTGTCTTCCTCCCCCCACCAGGGAGCCCCGGGCCAACTTCTGCAGCTCCACCGGCACCACCGCACTGGGACAATGCTTCTCCATGTACTCCTGGAAGCCCTGCACTCCCATGATCCCCAGCGGCACTCACTCAGCCCACACACAATAATAATAATAACAACAGGGGAGTTGGGCCCTGCGGCTGCTGCTCGGACGGAGGCTCAGTGACAGGAGGAAGGGGCCCGGGGCCAATATGGCGGCACTTACTGAAGCAGCAGCAGGAGGAGGAGGAATATGGCGGCGGGTGCGTGAGGAGATACCGGAGCTACAACAGAAGTATAGAGACCCCGGGAATCGACGTGAGGCCGCTGGTCAATATGGCGGGATGTGACAAGGCCGGTGCCGGGCGGTGGGAGGAGTAGGAGGCCCGGCGGCGGCGGAGGGAGAGCGGCGTGTGAGGGAGGAGTTACCGGAGCGGGGATTAATGGGACAGTGGCGGCTCTGGTATCGGCTATGACAGGCCCGGGAGGAATATGGCGGCCCCGGTATCGGGAGGAATATGGCGGGTGTGCGTGTGACAGAAGTTACCGGAGGAGCGGGGGGGCCGGAGCGGGGCGGCTCTGCATGGCCGGTGGGGCAGGGGCTGACATGTGCTGTATCACAGAGCCATGGCCGGGGATGTGCGAGCAGAGAGGGGGGCAGCACCGCTACAGGAAACCCGCACCGGAACGGGAGGAGCCCGGGGATGTGGCCTTGTACTTGGGCCCCACTCCTGCAAAGACATCATGGCGGGGCTATAATGGGCCAGTTACAGTATATAATATACCTCTTGTGTCAGGAGGACTCATTCCCGCCATCCTGTCATATGAGCAGAATTCGCTCCCAAATCTGTCTCCTGGGGATGGAATCTCCCGACCGTCACCTGAGGGCGAAACTTCTAAATCCTAGGGAGAAAACTGCCCCAATCTTGTCACCCGAGGGGAACATCCCAAACACCTGTGTCCTGAGGCTAGAATCTTCCATATTCCTGTCACCTGAGGGAAAACTCCCAAATTCCAGTCACCTGAGGGAAAACTCCCAAATTCCTGTCACCTGAGGGAAAACTCCCAAATTCCTGTCACCTGAGGGAAAACTCCCAAATTCCAGTCACCTGAGGGAAAACTCCCAAATTCCAGTCACCTGAGGGAAAACTCCCAAATTCCTGTCACCTGAGGGAAAACTCCCAAATTCCTGTCACCTGAGGGAAAACTCCCAAATTCCTGTCACTGAGGGAAACTCCATCCAGTCACCTGAGGGAAAACTCCCAAATTCCAGTCACCTGAGGGAAAACTCCCAAATTCCTGTCACCTGAGGGAAAACTCCCAAATTCCTGTCACCTGAGGGAAAACTCCCAAATTCCAGTCACCTGAGGGAAAACTCCCAAATTCCAGTCACCTGAGGGAAAACTCCCAAATTCCTGTCACCT
This sequence comes from Xenopus laevis, assembly GCF_017654675.1. NCBI lineage: Eukaryota > Metazoa > Chordata > Amphibia > Anura > Pipidae > Xenopus > Xenopus laevis. Next base: position 153,346,150 of record NC_054377.1, on the reverse strand, counting down.
GAGGGAAAACTCCCAAATTCCTGTCACCTGAGGGAAAACTCCCAAATTCCAGTCACCTGAGGGAAACTCCCAAATTCCAGTCACCTGAGGGAAAACTCCCAAATTCCTGTCACCTGAGGGAAAACTCCCAAATTCCTGTCACCTGAGGGAAAACTCCCAAATTCCTGTCACCTGAGGGAAAACTCCCAAATTCCTGTCACCTGAGGGAAAACTCCCAAATTCCAGTCACCTGAGGGAAAACTCCCAAATTCCTGTCACCTGAGGGAAAATTCCCAAATTCCTGTCACCTGAGGGGAAAATTCCCAAATTCCTGTCACCTGAGGGGAAAAGTCCCAAATTCCTGTCACCTGAGGGAAAACTCCCGAATTCCTGTCACCTGAGGGGAAAAGTCTCGTATTCCTGTCACCTGAGGGGAAAAGTCCAGAATTGCCGTCACCTGAGGGGAAAAGTCCCGAATTCCCGTCACCTGATGGGGGAAAACTCCCAAATTCCTGTTACTTGAGGGGAAAACTCCTAAATTCCTGTTACTTGAGGGGAAAACTCCTAAATTCCTGTTACTTGAGGGGAAAACTCCTAAATTCCCGTTACTTGAGGGGAAAACTCCTAAATTCCCGTTACTTAATGGGAAAGCTCCCAAATTCCTGTCACTTGAGGGAAAACTCCCGAATTCCTGTCACTTGAGGGGAAAACTCCCAAATTCCTGTCACTTGAGGGAAAACTCCCAAATTCCTGTCACCTGAGGGGAAAACTCCCAAATTCCTGTCACCCAAGGGGGGAGAACTCCAAAATTCCTGTAAATTGAGGGGGGAATCTTCCAAATTCCTGTCACCTGACGGGGGAACAGTCCAAATCCTTAGGAAAAAAACTGCCCTAACCTGTCACCCGAGGGGAACATTCCTAGATTCCTGACGCCTGGGGGAGAAACAACCAAAATCATGTTGCCTGAAGTAACTGACAATATTATATGGTAAACACACCCTGAATCCTGTCTCCTGAAGGGAACACACCCTGAATCAGGTTCCTGAGCCTGAACACTCTCAACATCCGCCATTAATGGGGTGGTTCACCTTTAAGTAACCTCTAAGTTACTTTTCAATTGGACTTCATTATTTATTGTTTTTTTAATTGTTTGCCTTCTTCTTCTGACTCCTTCCAACTACCAAATGGGGATCACTGACCCCCATCTAAAAAAACAAATACTCTGTAAGGTTACAAATGTATTGTTATTGTTACTTTTTATTCCTCATCTTTTTTTTCAGGCCTCTCCTATTCATATTCCAGTCTCTTATTCAAATCAATGCATGGTTGCTAGGGGGATTTGGACCCTAGCAACCAGACTGCTGAAATTGCAAACTGGAGAGCTACTGAAAAAAAACTAAATAACTCAAAAGCCACAAATAATAATAAAAGGAAAACCAATTACAAATTGTCTCTGAATATCCCTCACTACATCATACTAACAGTTAATTTAAATGTGAACAACCCCTTTAAAGGTAGAATGCCTCCAGAGTTGTGCCAGGAAAGATTCCAAAATCCGGTTATACAATGGTTCACAGTCTCTAAATCCTCAAGCCTATATATTCTCAAAATTATCCCGGAGGTTGTTATAGAAGGAGGATTTGTTTCGCCCCCAGTTTTTGTTTTCAGCTACAAAAATTGCTTTGAGGAGGTACATTCCCAAAACCAGTCACCTGAGGAGGAAAGTTCTGTTAGCAGAGGACCTTAGGGACAACTCCCAAAATCCCAAAAATCCAGTCACGTGAGGCAGAAGATGCCCAAAATCCTGTTACTCGGGGCCAACATATGCCAATGTCCTTTAACCTGAGGTCACACACACACAGTATCATTCATTAATCATTACTAATATCAAACCCCCACTAGGAAGCACACCCCAAATCCTTCCCAAATGTCATGTGAGAAGAAACACTCAGGAATTGTCTCATTTCACCATAAAAGAATACTCCCAAATCCTAGGGATGCTGTTCCCTAAGTCGTTTCACCCAAGGTTGGCACAATCAACATTCTATCACCCCAACGAATCTTCTGAAAATCCTTTCTCCCAAAGTGTGTGTGTGGAGGGGAGAAATCCCAAAATCCTGTCTCCTTTTCCTTTAGTGGCAGTTGAGAAGGGGACGTTCTGTAGGTTTGGCACCAGTTATTTCCCCCTGGTAAAAATAGATGTTGGGGGGGGAACAGGGTCCAGACCCTAAATCATAATTTCACCATATTACAAATATATTTATACACAGTTGTCTCATCCACACTGACAGTTCAGTTGTTCATGTCTGTCTGGGGCCATTATTGTCTCCTGTTATGGACAACCCTGGTACTTGTGGGGCTCATTCGTATAAGGGGGTTAGAGTTGGTGCACAGCTGTGTTCCCTTTGTCTTCTTTGGGTCACTTGTGTATATGACAGGAGCACAAATTGAATAAATTACCTCTGTCGATAGACTGCCGTAGTAAAGCCCTGACATTACCCAATGTCGCCAGCAGTAATTTCAGGGTCCCCACAGTGTGTTGGGGCCCTCAGTCTCTATAATTGAAGCAGTACATAGAGCAATGTTCCCCAACCAGTAGCTTGTAAGTAACATGTTACTCTCCAACCCATTGGATGTCGCTCTCAGTGGCCTCAAAGCAGGTGCTTATTTTTATATTCCAGGCTTGGAGGCAAGTCTTGGCTGCATAAAAACCAAGTGCACTGCCAAACAGAGTCTCAATGAAGGTTGACTCCACATAGGACCTACCAAATGGCCAATCACTGCCCTTATTTGGCACCCCAGGAGCATTTTTCATGCTAGTGTTGCTCCCCAACTCCTTTTACTTCTGAACGTTGCTCATGGGTTCTAAAGATTGGGGATCCCTGACATAGAGCCACATACATGGGTGATCCGGAAGTCGTATGATCCCGTACTTTATGAAGTACAGCCATGAGATGGCACTAGAAATTCACTGGAACCACCAACCTTTTTCTGTAGGCTCCGGTGAATTTATTCTGTGAAATTACTTGTGAAATATTTCCCTGCACAAGCCCTTGTGGTGCAAAAATAAAAATGAGAGAAGTTAAAAAAAAGCATACATTTTATTTTTATATAGTTGACATTGTTATCCCAGTAGCGATGCTTTTAGGATTTGGCCGAATCCTAAATGTTCAGCTCAAGCGAATCCAGAAAGCCATGTGACTGTAAAACCTCGGACAATTGAAAGTCACAAATTCTTTGTTCACAATAAACATTTTCTTTTTAATATTTGTTAAATAATAAATGTGAAAATTAGGGGTTGAACAAGTATTGGTATCAAAGGGGTTGTTCACCTTTGAGTTAACTGTTAGTATGATGTAAAGAGTGATACTCTGAGACAATTTGCAATTGTTTTTTATTATTTGTGGTTTTAGAGTTATTTAGATTTTTATCCAGCAGCTCTTCAGTTTGCAATATCATTCGTCTGGTTGCTAGGGTCCAAATTCCCCTAGGAACCATGCACTGATTTGAATAAGAGACTGGAATATGAATAGAGTCAGTGACCCCTATTTGAAATTTGGAAAGAGTCAGAGTCAAATAATTCAAAAACTATAAAAAAATAAAAATAAAGACCAATTGAAAAGTTGCTTAGCATTAGCCATTCTATTTATGATATAAACACCTGGATCCATCATTTGTTTCTAAACACACACCTTCCCTCTGCTGTGCACATCCATCTGCTTTAGACTCCTGGCAGTCACATGGTAAGCTAGTTTGGATGGTCATCACTTCAACCAACCGGTCTGTGCCCTTTGCCCAACTTTGCTTTTGGATTGCATCGTTCAGACCCAGTTTTAGCACTTTATTAAATGTAAAATTTGCCCTTTTACAGGAGAATAGAGTGAAGGTATTCTGGTCTTACCACTGAGGATTTCTACGTTGGTGTTAGATATGGTGAGTAGCCTATTGGCTTCTCTTATTAACGCTAATAAATTGTTACACTCTAATTTGTACTCTCTCTCTTTTTCAGTACGTGTGGGATAATATGTAAGGAGCACAGGGTGTTTGGCAGCTGAAGTTGAGATGTACCTGAAGCAGCGGCACATGAGAGCCCAGTGGATGTTTCTTCTCTGCAAGGAGTTGATGTTGAGTTATCTCTGCAGTGCATCCCATAACATTGCATAATATTTGTGCTACTCTGCATGCAGTACATCCAGTGTCGGACTGGGCCGGCGGGACACCGGGAAAAACCCCGGTGGGCCCCGGGCTCTTGTGGGCCCCGCCGGCCCAGATCCGCTACTTAGTGGGGCGGTGCGACCCCACTTTGTTTGGGGTCGCGGTATGATAGAGTAACTGCGCATGCGCATAAAGGTAGCGCCGCGCGCATGCGCACTAGTCCCCTAAAGCACTCCGGAGCGGTAGCGGCGGCCGGAGGGGGGCCCTGGGGCAGTAGCCCCGGTGGGCCCCACGCCTCCCAGTCCGACCCTGAGTACATCACACTAAGGTTATTTTTCATTCTTCCTTTATGTTTTAAGCTTATCTGTTTGCTCTTCTTCACTTACAACGAGTTGGCCATAACAGTGCTGACTAAGATCCATGTAATCATTTTTGCATTACATAGTTACATAGATAGGGTTGAAAAAAGACCAAAGTCCATCAAGTTCAACCCCTCCAAATGAAAACCCAGCCCCATACACACTGTAAGGAGCGCTCGTCGGTGCATCCGTTCATGTCGGCGTCCTTTCCAAGATGGCGGCGGCCAGGGTGAACCATGTGGAGTTTGGACGCCAGCGTGTCAATCTGGATGCCAGTGTCAAAATGTCAGGACGCCAGCGTCAAAACGTGCAGCGGCAACGCATGACGTCATCACACAAGTTTTGGTGCAAAAATTCACCTATAAAAGGACGCCAGACGATTTCAGCCATTGCCCGATTATAGGTTCAACTCTGTTGTGTTCCTGGGTGTGATTATTGTTATTTGAACTTCTGATCTTGACCTTTGCCTGTATCCTGACCAAGAAACTTTGCTTCCTGAATTGACCTTTTGCCTGGATTGACGACTCTACTTCTTGACCCCTTTTTGTACCACAAACTGTATTTGTACCTACAAGCTTCTTTCTTGGTCCGCAACTGCAGACTGAGCCTTCGGCCCCTGACACACACACCCCTCCAATACTTTCACATAAACTGTATACCATATATACTCGAGTATAAGCCGAGTTTTTCAGCCCCCAAAATATGCTGAAAAACTCTACCTCGGCTTATACTCGGGTCAAGCGCAAAAACGGTCGCCTAAGAATAGTCGACGACGTCCAAGAATAGTCGCCGGCGTCCAAGAATAGTCTCCAAGAATTGTTGCTGGCATCCAAGAATGGTCGTCGGCGTCCAAAAACGAGACGCCGGCACCTCCAATGGGAGCAGAAACCCTCAATTTTTTGATTGAAACTTACCAGAAGCTGCTGCATTTCTCACTCTAGGCTTAAACTCGAGTCAATAAGCTTTCCCAGTATTTTGAGGTAAAATTAGGTACCTCGGCTTATACTCGGGACGGCTTATACTCGAGTATATACGGTATACTCATACTCTAACTGTAGAGTTTAGTATCACAATAGCCTTGGATATTCTACTGCTTGTCTAAGAGATCATCCAAGCCACTCTTCGGGCAGATTTATCAAGGGCCGATTTTAGAGTAATGAGAGTTTGTATAAACTCGAAATTTGGAGAAAAAAAAAAGCAATCGTAATTTATCAAAAAATTCAAATTTTTCAAACTCGGGTGAATGGGATCGACCCACAAACTCGAATCAAAAATCGAATCCGTTTCGAGTTTTTTCCCTGAAAAAACTTGAATTTCAGGAAGGGTGCAAAATTGATTCCAGGACATCCCCATAGGCTAAAACAGCAATTCGGCTGGTTTAAGGTGGCGAATAGTCACATTTTAATTCGTAAAGGGCCAGTACATGATAAATTTCGAACATCGAATTTGAATTTTTTAAAAATCTCTAATCAAATTTGAACTATTCCCTGGTTGAATTTCACAAAATAATTCTAAAATTCGAATTTGAAATTTGAATTTTCACTTCGACACTTGATAAATCTGCCCCTTAACAGAATCAGCATCACACCCCCCGGCAGTGCATTCCCCAACCTCACTGTCCTCACTGTGATGAACCCCCTACTCTGTTCCTTTAAATGAAACTTCTTTTCCTCTAGTCTGAAGGGGAGGCCTCTGGTACGTGATTCTCTTTATGGGTAAAAAGGTCCCCTGCTATTTGTCTATAATGTCCTCTAATGTACTTGTAAAGTCTAATCATGTCCCCTCACAAGCGCCTTTTTTCCCCCAGAGAAAACAACCCCAACCTTGTCAGTCTCCCCTCATAATTTAACTCTTCCCTCCCTCTAACCAGTTTAGTTGCACTTAGTCTCTGCACTCTCTCCAGCTCATTTATATCCCTCTTAAGGACTGGAGTCCAAAACTGCCCCCATACTCCAGATGAGGCCTCACCAGGGACCTATAAAGAGACACAATTGTGTTTCATCCCTTGAGTTAATGCCCTTTTTTATACAAGAACTTTATTTGCTTTAGTAGCCACAGAATGACACTGCCCAGAGTTAGACAACTTGTTATCTACAAAGACCCCCAAATCCTTCTCAGTTAACACACTTTTACAGATCTCTTCTGTGAATATTAAATAATACTTATGCAAATGTCTAGTGGCACGTGCCAGACAGGTTGTCGACGTTATCCAATGGTTGAAGTGCTTCATGACCAAGATTTCAGTATTCTCCACCTAGTTTTCTTGCATCCATATGTACACACAAGTGTGCAATGTGCATGAGTAACAGTACTAACATCTGTGTCAGTACATTGATGATATTTTATCTCAAGTTCTTAATAACCAATTGACTTCCAAGTAACTGAGCCAAAATAACAATTTTGTTATAAATCTATAAATTTTATTATATGCTCATCCCCACACTAGAGTCTTGTTCAATAACAGGCTCTCTGACACTTTCAATTGGAACAGAACATGAGATAGGGATGTCCTCTCTTCTCACTACTGTTTGCGTTGGCCATTGAACTTTTAGCAGTGTAAGTAAGGGCATCTACAGATATTGAGATATTGGGCAACACCACAGAAAAATGTATTTGTACCCTCATAATATGCTTATCTGGCCAATCTCAGCACCCGATGCACTTATCAAGTGCTGTCACACTTCCGGACTTTTTATTTCCCATTGACCCACTGCCTACAGATACCCTATTAATGATTTACTATCTCCAGTTGCTGGATTCCTTTAAAGGGATACTGTCATGGAAAAACATTTTTTTTTCAAAACGCATAAGTTAATAGTGCTGCTCCAGCAGACTTCTGTACCGAACTCCATTTTTCAAAAAAGAGAACTGATTTTTTTTATATTTAATTTTGAAATCTGACAGGGAGCTAGACATATTGTCAGTTTCTGAGCTGCCCCCAGTCATGTGACTTGTGCTCTGATAAACTTCAGTCTCTCTTTACTGCTGTACTGCAAGTTGAAGTGATATCACCCCCTCCCTTTTCCCCAGCAGCCTAACAACAGAACAATGGGAAGGTAACCAGATAGCACAAGATAACAGCTGCCTGGTAGAACAACACTCAATAGTAAAATCCAGGTCCCACTGAGACACATTCAGTTACATTGAGTAGGAGAAACAACAGGCTGCCAGAAAGCAGTTTCATCCTAAAGTGCTGGCTCTTTCTGAAAGCACATGACCAGGCAAAATGAGCTGAGATGCACCTACACACCAATATTACAACTAGGAATGACATTTTATATGGTAAATTATTTGCAGTATAAATAGTGCAATTTGGGAATAAAATCTATACCATACAAATCATGATAGAATCCCTTTAAATACCTGGATAAATAATAATTTGTATAGTTATCAGCAGCTTAATCTTAGCCCTGTAATTACCTCTCTTCAAATCCTAACAGGGTAAACTTAATAAATCTGATTTACCTCCCTAAGCTTCTATATGTGCTACACATTCACAACTCTCCAGTAGCGATGGGCAAATCTGTGTGAAATTAGTGAAAGGGCGAAAAATTCATGAAACGCATTGAAGTCAATGACATGCATAAAAACCCATCACTACTCTCCAGTCATCTGATGGGAGCAATGGTTCTGGCAATTAGATGCCACAATATGTAATTGGGCACAGGAGAGGCCATTCTTGGCACTCAAACCCCCACAGGCCCCGGGATTGCTGGTGCCCCACTTTGCCTACTTCAAGCTCTATTTTCTAGCGGCATCTAGCCAGTCAGTTAGTCTGTACACACTGGTGGCTTTCTCTGCAGACAGACAACCAGTCAGTGGTCCTAGACGCCACTGCCAAGGGATCAGTAGAGGCCCTGGTCCATATACTTTATAGAGACCACTCAGCCTTTAACAGCATAACCACCCAAATGCTCACTGTTATATCCTCATATCAAAAAGCACTGCAGTCCCGCAGACAGCCCAGTCTATATGGACCCCACTATGGGGTAATAATTAACTGCCACATTTCCAGGCCTGACCGCGCAACAGTACATGGACTGCAGGTGAGATAAAAATTCTGCAGGACATAGTGATAAGCGGTACCTGCAAATATGACATGGTTGGAACAACCCTGGAGAGATATCTCTTTATATGACACTTATATAAGTCTCTGTCGTGGAGCTATATGATACTGTCTCTTGTTCAGGGCACAGATATGATGACAAATAGACATTCCCGACTTTGTCCCTGAGCCCTGACCCTGATCTTTCCATTTCAGTTAGGAATACATTGATACAAATTCAAATTTGAAACAAAGGCTACACCCGTACCGCTTATCTACGTTATACAGCAGGTATGGGATCAGTTATCCGGAAATCCATTGTCCAGAAAGCTCAGAATTACGGGAAAGCCGTCTCTAATGGACTTCATTTTAATCAAGTAATTATAAATAATTTCCTTTTTCTCTGTAGTGATAAAACCTTGTACAACTTGTACTTGATCCCAATGAAGTTATAATTAATCCTTATTAGAGGTAAAATAATCCTATTTAGGGGGTTATTTATTATAATCTGAATATTAAAATCACTAGAAAACGCGAATTGAAACACTTTTTTTATTGATTTATTAAACTCCGATGCTGCAAAAAGCCCTAATCAGAGTCCTGTATAAGTCAATGGGAGAGGTACCTATCTCAATTTGAAGTTTTCATGGTCTGCGCTGGGTTTAGCCCAAAAATTTGACGTTTTCAGGCAAAAACTGAAAAAATTCTAGCAATTTGGGAAAAAAGCCAGAAAACATTTGGGCAATTTGGGAAGAAGCCCAAAAAATTAGAACGATTCAGGTTTTCGCTCGATTCTGTCAAGTTTAAATATGAGATACATTTGGATTTTAGCAAATAACCCCCTTAAAGGAATAGTAACACCAAAAACTGAAAGTGTTTTAAAGTAATGAAAATATAATGCAGTTTTGCCCTGCACTGGTAAAACGGATGTGTTTGCTTCAGAAACACTACTATAGTTCATATAAACAAGCTGCTGTGTAGCAATGGCGGAAATTGAAAAACGGCTAAATGGCACAATAGATAATGGATAACAGATAACACCATTAGACAGACAGAGCTTATCTGCTATCTGCTGTGTAACTTGAGCCTTTTCTCCTTTGAATGGCTGCCCCCATTGCTACACAGCAGCTTATTTATATAAACTATAGTAGTGTTTCTGAAGCAAACACAGCAGTTTTACTAGTGCAGGGCAACACTGCATTATATTTTTATTACTTTAAAACAATTTAATTTTTTGATGTTACTGGTCCTTTAATGGTTCCATTATTTTTTTTGTAGACTTAAAAGTATGAGGATCCCAGTTATTGAAAGATCCTTTATCTGAGAAACCCCAGGTCCCGAGCATTTTAAATCTAGAGGTCCACAACCGCCGGGCCACGGACAGTCTTCAACTGGGCTGCCGAATTGGATGCCAGCGCATTGAATTGGACGCCGGTGCTCTAGAATTGGATGCCGACCCCTCCCGACCCCCTCTCCCGCTCGAAAAAGGTTGGGGACCCCTGTTGTGGATAATAGATCTCACACCTGTACCCTGGCACTTTGGATCTGTGTCCGAAATGTGGCACTGAAACTATCTCCAAAGTTTCTCTATAATATTGTATAAAACTTTGAAAAAATAAGAACTTTAAAAAATAAAAACATTTGTTTTTATGTGTTGAGTCCTGACTTTTTCACCACTTAGCAGTTAATTCTATGTTAGAATTTCTGTTCAGGGTTTCAACCTTTCCTGCTGAGCTGAATAGAATGGAAACCCTTCATGTATAGGTGGCTGGGAATCCCAGACACAGATATAAATAGTGGTGGATGTACATGAACTAAACAACGTGTCCTGTGTCTGGTCTCCTGTACGTCTCACCTACTGATAAAGGATCCGTCACACTCATTGGTATGAAATATTGCTGTTGTGAAAAATTAATGGGAAAGTAAAACCCATCCTTTATTTGTGCATATTATTTTCATTCATGAGTACAATAAATATTAGTTTAAAGTTCTGGAAACCATTTTGTTAACGCTGGTGTCAAGTGATTTAAACAGTGTTTCCATTGTGGCATCACTTTTACAATCCAAGGAGCCCCAATTCTCAAGGGGGCAACTAAATCAAACTTAGTCCCCATCCTGCTTAGTCCTGACTCTGACTGAATAGCCAGCTATTGATGCAGGGGATATGCATTGTATCAGCCTGAGTTACTGCATGGGTTCATTTCATGGCTGTGCCATGGGGCATTGACTATAATATTATTGTGATATCACTTAAGTTATTGCGTGGCTTTTTGCTGCTATCCAACCCCACTTCACCCAGTGGGTGTTTTGTAGAAAGTTGGATAACCCCCCTTAAGACAGCAGAAGTAGTTTTTTTTCCAAACATTTTTTCACGTATTTGTTTGAAAGGAAACCATGTTTGTTTAGAAGGGCACTTCCCCTGACTTACACCAGATGCAAGACCATGTACCTACCACAGTATTTCCTGCTGGTTTCTATTTACCCCAATGTCCTTTAAACAATCCATTTAGTTCCATATTGTGAACAGCAACCTCAGTTTTTAGTACTGGTATGGGAGCCATTATCCGGAAACCTTTTATCCAGAAAACTCCGAATTATGGGAAGGCCGTCTCCCATAGACTTCATTTTATCCAAACAATCCAAACTTTTAAAACTGATTCCCTTTTTCTGTGTAATAATAAAACAGTCGCTTGTACTTGATCCCAACTAAGATATAATTAATCCTTATTGGAAGCAAAACCAGCCTGTTGGCTTTATTTCATGTTTATATGATTTTCTAGTAGACTTAGGGGCAGATTTATCAAAGGTCGAATTTCGAGTTCATGTGTGAATTTTAATTCTAATAAATTCAAATATACTCACAACTCAATTGGGAGGTTATTTAAAGGACTGATAAAATAATTTTTTAAAAATAAAATTAGTTTGTATAGATCAAAAAAAACCCAACACAAATGAAACTTTAAAATAGCAAAGTCTTTATTTAGAAATTCCGTTGTGCCCCTCTTCAGAAAAGGCGACACGGCAACGATCCATCCTGCAGTGCTTAATTTCTCCTCCCTGGCTATCTCCTATAAGAAAGGAAGGGAGGAGGAAACGAGCGCCGCACGATGGATCACCTGATCACTTTCTGAAGAGGAGCGCAAGCACGGATTCGGTAAGTTATTTCTAATTACTTTACGATTTTAAAGTTTAATTTGTGTTTTGTTTTTTGTTCGATCTACACAAACAATTTTTTTTTTTTTAAATGATGTTACTGGTTCTTTAAGAAAAAACTCAAATGTCTAAAACTCAAATGAATATCACCAACTCGAAAACTCAAATTTAATTTGACTAAACTCGAATTGAGTTTTTTCTCCAAAAAAACTTGAATGTCAGAAAGGCTATTAACATCTTCAAATTGGTCACTGACCTCTGCCATTGACTTCTACACAAACTTGGCAGGTTTTAGGTGGCGAATAGTCGAATTCTAGTTGTTCCTAGGGTTAAAGAATGATAAATCTTGAATTAGTGGATTATTCCCAACTAGGGTTGCCACCTTTTCTGGAAAAAAATACCAGCCTTCCTATATATTTACCTTTTTTCCCTATTAATAACATTGGGATCACTGACCTTCCTATATATTTATCTTTATTCCCTATTAATAACATTGGGATCACTGACCTTCCTATATATTTATCTTTATTCCCTATTAATAACATTGGGATCACTGACCTTCCTATATATTTATCTTTATTCCCTATTAATAACATTGGGATCACTGACCTTCCTATATATTTATCTTTATTCCCTATTAATAACATTGGGATCACTGACCTTCCTATATATTTATCTTTATTCCCTATTAATAACATTGGGATCAACCATCATTTTTACTGGCTAGGCCTGTTAAATATCGGCCAGGTGGCAACCCTATTCCCAACTAGATTTTGTGAGTTTAGACCAAAAATCCAACTCGAAAATTCTAATTTACAATTCCACCTTTAATAAATCTACCCCTTAATGTATGAAGATCCAAATTACAGAAAGATACTTTACCCGGAAAACCCCAGCATTCTGGATAACAGATCCCATACCTGTACTTAGTAAATGCAGTTACTGGGATTGATTTTTGAACACAGTTGCCATCTTGCATAAATTCAGTGTCTGACTGCAACCAATCATCATCGTTAGTGTCAATGTGCAAGAAATGAATATAAGAAAACAAAGACCTGATTTGGCAACTGCACTTGTGTAACTGAGCACATATTTTTTACTCAGCCCGGGCCACTGTAGATACAGCTCTAAAGAGCAATGTGCCAACTTGTACAGTTCTGTTTTAGTTGTAATTAATGGATCTGTATGTATTAGTGCAGTTTCAATAAAATATTGTCAAAAAAATAAATAAAAAGAGTAGTGGCCACCTAATCAATACTGTATTGTCTCAATTGATTAAAGAAGCAGCGGTGCTGGTATGGGAAGGGCTGTAGGTGTAATACACATGTAGAACACTAGGTGGGATCAGAGATCAGAGAAATGACTCCTAAAATACATTGTAAATTGCACTCTGAGAATAGAGAAAAACCCAAAACCTTATAGTGGGGAAGAGATTGTCGATTGGAGACGTATCTATTATTAATCACCTCCTTTATAATTTATGTACGTTTTGCACCAATTTACTTTTCTACCATCGTTGCCCTAATGGCCCAGAAAGTGTGCAATAGTTATAGCCACTTATTGCCTTCATTTTTAATAATTCAAGGTGAAGGTTTTAAGGTCAATAAACTAGAAACAACCATTATCTGATTTTATTTATCTTAAGACTGACATGAGGTGTCCCTGTGTCACCATTCTGAGCTCTTTGGCCCTGTTGTTCTAATAGGCAAAATCAGATTTTGTCTAAATTACTGTAAAGGTGGCCATACACGGGCCGATAAAAGCTGCCGACAGACCAAGTCGGCAGCTTATTGGGCCGTGTATGGGGGCCCCCGACGGGCTTCCCCGATCGAGATCTGGCCGAAAGTCGGCCAGATCTCGATCGGATGGGGTTAAAAATCCCGTCGGATCGCGGCCGCATCTGTTCGTTGATGCGGTCCCGCGATCCGACCGCCCGTTTGGCGAACGCTAGGATCCGATCGTTGGGCCCTAGGGCCCACGATCGGATCAGCCCGATATTGCCCACCTCAAGGTGGGCATATCGGAGGGAGATCCGCTCGTTTGGCGACATCGCCAAACAAGCAGATCTATCCGTGTATGGCCACCTTAAGTCATAGTTGTATGTACTTCTTGTGTAGGCAGATTTATTGTCTCCTGATAAAAAAGACCCTAGTGTGGGAGTTTGTTATAGGGACTTAAAACTAGGGATGCACCAAATCCAGGATTCAGCCTTTTTTAGAAGGATTTGGATTTGGCCTAGTACTTCTGCCCGGCCGAACCAAATCTGAATTTGCATATGCAAATTAGGGGCAGGAAGGGAAACTTTTTGTCACAAAACAAGGAAGTAAAGAATGTTTTCACCTTCCCACCCCTAATTTGCATAGGCAAATTCAGATTTGGTTCGGTATTCTGCCGAATCTTTGTGAATGCACACACCTTAGATTGTAAACTCACTGGGGCAGGGACTGATGGGAATGTGATAGGGACCTTAGATTGTAAGCTCACTGGGGCATGGACTGATGGGGAATGTGATAGGGACCTTAGATTGTAAACTCACTGGGGCAGGGACTGATGGGAATGTGATAGGGACCTTAGATTGTAAGCTCAGTGGGGCAGGGACTGATGAGAATGTGATAGGGACCTTAGATTGTAAGCTCACTGGGGCAGGGACTGATGGGAATGTGGTAAGGACCTTAGATTGTAAGCTCACTGGGGCAGGGACTGATGGGGTATGTGATAGGGACCTTAGATTGTAAGCTCACTGGGGCAGGGACTGATGGGAATGTGATAGGGACCTTAGATTGTAAGCTCACTGGGGCAGGGACTGATGAGAATGTGATAGGGACCTTAGATTGTAAAATCACTGGGGCAGGGACTGATGGGAATGTGATAGGGACCTTAGATTGTAAGCTCACTGGGGCAGGGACTGATGGGAATGTGATAGGGACCTTAGATTGTAAACTCACTGGGGCAGGGACTGATGGGAATGTGATTGGAATCTTAGATTGTAAGCTCACTGGGGCAGGGACTGATGGGAATGTGATCTGGAACTTAGATTGTAAGATCACTGGAGCAGGGACTGATGGGAACGTGATAGGGACCTTAGATTGTAAGCTCACTGGAGCAGGACTGATGGGTATGTGATTGGGGCAGGGACTGATTTGTATTTCTTATATTTTCCAGGTAGTGCCACATTGCACACTGGGTAAGCATCAGATCTGAGAATTAAATGGTGCCTAAAAGGTCAAATTAAGCTCAGAATAAATGAGACCTATGATTTATTAGGCCGATAAATAGGAACAATTGTCATTTCTACTGTGATGTTTCATAGGGGTGAGGCCCAAACTCAGACTATGAAAATGGCACGGATTAAATATTCCCCTTGCCATAGGGAAGATGATTATTTAGCTGATTTGGAAAGAAGAGAGTAAATGGTTCCTACATATTTTTGGGAGGTGCACATCTATAGAGAACTATGCAAAAAATAGCATGAAAATAACTAAAATAGAGTCAAAGTAAGGAAGGAAACGGGATACTTTTGTGCATGATGCCAGAAAATACAGCGAATAAGGTTAGTATGTTGGCTATCACATGCGTGAGACATGGGCCGCTCAATGATGTGATTTTGGCCCCGAAAAATGGAAAACATTGCACAAAATGCAAAGGGAACTGCACTTCAATCAATGGCAGGTGTAATGTGTAAAGCTCATAATAGTGTAATATATATATATATAAACGTAATACTGCTAGGTGATTACAGTATGATCAGATCAGAGGACCCTGCCTAGAAGAGCTTACAATTCTTACCGTATCTTTCTGCGTTTTTACCCCACCAAAAAATGCCGTAAATGTGTTAAGTAGCTGAAGAAATTTTTGGGACAGTTTGTATGCGCTAACTTCATATTGGGGTCTCTAAGCACCAGATTCTTTGCTAATCCTATGCACAAAGAGCATCAACCTGTTCAGTGGACCCCTGCCATTCATATTTAGGATTTTGTTTTTGGTACCTAAAGCTATGTGGCAGATACACACAAAGTTTCAAGGTGATTTTTCAGAATTTTCATATATTTTTATAGAAATCGCTAAGTTCAGAAAAGCTTTGATGTTTGGTACTTTGTAGTAGAAAGACATGGATACCCATTTTAGATTCAGCAGAATATGTACTTTTCAAAAAAAGTATGTTTTCCTGAGGTAAACCTACTGTTCCAGGAGTTTTTGGCCTTGAAATGCAACGTATGCTGTATTTTGGGTAGAGCTTTGAAAATTCTGTAATTTACTGCTGGGAGTTTTTTCATCTATAGAAGTCAGAAATCTCCATAAAACTACACATCTGGTATTGGCACATTTGAAACACTTGAGGCTTTTTAAATCAGTTGAATTATTGTGCATAAAATAAAATATTTTCTGGTATAAATCCCTCTATCATGAAAAATAGCAATTTTTTTTTATTTTTTTTATTTAGAGCTCTAAAGCTTGTTCCAGATGTGGAAATGCACAAAAACTCAGGCAGATTTAGAAAGCTTCGATTCTCCTGAAAAAAAACAAACCAACAATGTATAGTTTTCCTAGTTAAAACTAAAAAAATCTCTCCAGGAAAGCCCTAAAGTGAGCGAGCACAAAATGTATGTAAGTATTTAAATGTTCAAAAAACTTCTGGCACCATGTGCAATTGAAATGGGAACTTCTGCTGGCATTTAAAAGGTTAACGTTGAACAACCCCAGGACGATTGCACCAAAGTAAAACAAATTAAAAGACTAGCAGGGGTAAACGTAAACATTATAATATATTCATAGTAAATAGATATGTGACAGTTGTGTGATGGGTTCATTATATTTATTGTACATGATCTGCAAGTCATTTGTTTGTGGTCTTATTTATAATTAATGCACATTATTACTAATAGTTGTTTTAACGGTAACCATTAATAGGGGGTTCCAAGTAATAAAACACATTATGTTTCTTTTCATTCCCTCCAGAAATGACATGACCCATGCGGCTGCTAAATATTTTACTCTCAACCTCCATTGTTGTTTTTTTTTTGCCATTTCCACTGCTGTTTTTATGACTTTAACCCCATATAAAGCGATCGTTTTTTTTTTTCCATTTGCAGATCAGATGGGAAATCGCAGACAAATCCTGAAAGCACCAAGGGAATTGATCCGACAAGTGCTTACGGCAGAGGATCTAGAAATTTATAGAAAATACTTGGAAAGGTTTAATGGTAGGTCCTGCTGGCATTTTGCAATGTATGATTGGTGTCCGTTGGGTGCTGAAATCACGGGTGCAATTAAAGGCAAAACACACTCACACTCCTTGCGAATAGTTCCCCCGACTGGAACCGACCCCCAACCCCAGCGCTGCGAGGCATCGTATGTACTATTTAACAAAACACTCAACAACAGCCCACAAGGTCAAGCACAAAATGTTTATTTTGTATCATTAATATACAATATTGAGGATTTAGTGCCACTGACACTGTCAGCATACAGGGAGAAGAGGGGTCTGTACAACAGGCAGGACAGATTTAAAGGTAGGATTCAGTGCAAGCAGACTGAGAAAGTGTGGCCTGTTCTTCCCACGTTTCCCTTATGAAATATACAATCTAAAAACAAAAATAAACAATGAAGAGAACAGAAATCTCTCGCTTAGATCGCCCGTTTCCCACGTTTTTATAGTTGCATATAAAATTCAATTCAGACAGAATCGACAGATTACAGTCAGGGTTACCGACAGAATACAGTTAATGGCAAAAGAACCCCAGAATCTAGACAGAACTATACAATTCACAGCAAGTCCCCAGCCCCCCCAGCAGGGAACAGATCATTGTAGGGGGGAGATAGTGCGCATGCTCTGAGACTGGGTTGGCCCATTATATAATGTAGAGATTGGGGTTTCTTTACTTTGGTGCAGTTCCTTTACTCTTCTGCTGCTCTATGGGGTCATATAGAAGGCCCTATTTGCACCCCTAATCCAGTTGATCTTACAGCAACTATACTGTGCATATCCTTAAAGACCTTTGGGTAAGAGAAAGGGGAGTTAATTGTTTGAATAAGGCAATGGCTGGTGCCATAAGGTGGGATTGAGAGTAAAGAAACACTCTGCCCTGGAACATGGCACCATTCAGCTAGTGCAGTTCCTAAGCAGAACAGACACGGGGAGTCTGTGACATAGTGAAGTGCATCAGTGGGACCTGCAAGATAATACAGAATGGTTTATTGGTGCAGTTGTACCTTCTCTGGTGGTCACATGAGCATCATCATTAACACAGCTAGGGGATTAAAGAAGACATATAATAAATAGTGCAATTCATGTGTTCAAAAAATAAAAGGCAAGTGTGAGAGTGATCAGAACAAAGGCAAAGCAGAAGTTTCAGATAAGCTGCTCTTACACCAAAAACAGAAACACTTTTAGAAGGGTTTCCAACTATGTGTGACTGACCGTGTCGGATCAGTTCTGGGTTCTGTTATGGCATGATCATGTCACCTAGTGTAGATCAGAAATCAGCCACTGATTTAATAGTGTGCGCACTACAATCTGGTGCACTTTAAAGACAAAAAAAAAGGAGCTAGTGGTGGTACCAGGAAGAAAGAGTGCAGGTGAAGGAAGGGGTTAAACAAACTAAATACATTTATATTTATAAAGGACTATGTAATCTTTAGTCCCAGAACTGTAAAAAGCAAAAGGAACTTAACCTGTGTAGCAATGTAAAAGTTTAAACGTCCAATTGCCCCTTTTACTTACCCTTCATGGAACAAGCCCTGTGTAAATGAATCAGGTGCCTCTCAGTACTTATTCCCTGCACTGCTCTTTTTCCCCATGTCAAACAGGAACCAGCCCATGGTAAGTGAATCTAAAGACCCCAATACTTACCCAGAGTAGGAGGTACAGAGAATCAGAGCTACGTGCCTGGGTAAATACAGGGGAAGGTTGGATTCACTTACCCAGGGGGCGCCTTACTGTGAGAAAGAGAGCAGCCCACAAATCAGAAGTACAGAAACTTAGAGCTCTGTATTGAGGTAAGTACTGGAGGAGACTTACCTGAAGGGGTGGTTCCAAACAGGGCTAAAGTAAATGGTGCACAGTTCAGTTAGAAGTGATCTTGTAGCACTGAAACATTCTATGCAATATGATGTTTGAATTGCTATCCTGACTTCTGAATATATTCAGTTTTACAGAACCTAAACTCCAGAGACCCCCAACCTCATGGAGCCAACAGATGGAAATCTGTGATTGAAACGCTTTTTGTCGTCTCACCCCAAAGCCGCAGAAGAGGTTCCTAGAGGTAAGTGGGAGACGTGAGATAATAAAATACAATGTACAAAGCAGAAAGCTCCAGGGATGATTTTAGGGTGGCACACTCCCAGAAGGTGGCCAATTGGATGCTAATATTTCTGATGAATATATCTAATTCTACATTGCATAACATAACGATTGGTATTCGTGATCACAGTCATATGGCAGTTCCTGCACTGAACTGGGCCCCTGGCTCTTTAACTATTAATGGTGTGGGTTTATTAGAAAGGAGAGTACTTGTTCAGTGCAGGAGAGACAAATACAGCAAAGCCTCTGTATATTCCGTTGTTTCAGCGGCGACAGTGGGGTGGCAGGACTATCACTTGTGCAACACAGACAGATGAGATGTAACAGCCCTCACATCTCTGGTGGATAAATGTAGAACGACTGTAGCCAAAAAGTCGGTCACCTTCAGGAAGACGTTATATGGAATTCAAGAACTAGTGATATTAGACTGCAAATCCTATGATCCTGGGGAGGCAGGTACCTTTTCACCCTAAAATGTTCCATTTGATGAGGGGAGACCCTTTCCTTCACAGGGCCTGGGAATACGGAGAGTAGCAGCTCCTTTCAGTTATCCGTATCATTGTAATTCTGCATAAATCTTCATTTTAAAAAAAAAAGTGAATATCTCATAATGCACAAATCCAGCTGCCGATTCACCAAATCTTTATTAAAGCGGCTGCAGTTAAAAGGTATGGGCGCTGCTTAGTTCAAACTAAATTTGAATTAAAACCAGAAACCAGCAGGAAATTGCTAAGAAGGAAGCCCCAAACTGGACAGGAGCGATCCGTAATCTCTAAAACAATCGCTCAGTCTTTTGGTGAACAATGGTTCCAAGGTGTGAGTTTTCTGTGGCTCAGAAACCCACCCCCAAATAACCATATTTCATCCCACTGCTAATTTTTGGGGGGGGGATCGTTTGCAATCATACAGGGGCAGTAAATCCGAATAAATACTGGTGACTGCTAAACGTGCAGCAGGTATTCCAGCGTAAGCCTGCGCTGCTTGTTGCTAAAAAAAAAAACAACAATCTAAATTAAAAAAAGAAAAATAGGATTTAAAAATAAAAACCTTCTTTTCAAGCTTTTTACAGGTCCTTCCAGAGGGACTGGAAAGTAACATCTCAAGGCACTAAACCACCCTGAATTGGAAAGAGCAGAAAGGGTAGTTTACATAAAGGATTGTGGGAAATCTAAGTACAGAAAGCGTTTGCAGCAATAGGGAGGGAGGGGCTGTTGCTGTGATCATGTGACTAGCTGGCGGACTTTCACAGTGGTGTGGGCGGTGCTTATGTGAGCGTTTGGCTTGGACTGGATACCAGCAGGACACGGTTTCCAAATAACCATTATAGGGCGTAAAATCGCTGCATTATAAATCGCACTGCACGGCAGGCCTTGCAAACACCGATGGAGGGGGGGGGGGGAACTACAGAAAATAATAATAAATAACATGAGGCTGGTTGGCTCAAACACTGTTAAAACTGAAACTAAAAGGAAACAAGGCAATGAGCTACGTAATCCGCATGTTGGATCCAGCAGGGTGCAGACCTGAGTGCTGCAGTGCCACAGGGAATATTTGGTTGCCTATCGGGGCTAATTGGGCATTGATCTGATTTCCTGCAGTCCCATGCTCAGCGGCTCCTGCCCAGGACATGCCATACAACGGTGCTGCATATGGACAAAAGGGCATCACAAAGGTACCAGGCTGCACGGCTCCAGGGACAGAGGAGGACAGGAGTGGAGCCAGTGGTACAGACGGAGGGGCAGCCATAGGAATGCTGTATCTCTTTCTGGATTCTGGCATGGCACGATTCATCTAGAGTAACCAAAAGGAGTAATAGGTTATATTTAAAGTACAGTGAACCATCCAGCACCAGCAACGTGCCACTCTATTCTGTTAAATCTCCTCCATCCAAATGTCTCTCTCCAATCCTCTCCCCAACACTATCTCTACCACATAGCCTTCTCCTCAATGGGCTCTATCCTTCTCCCACCTCTCAAATACTCCCCACCTTCATTCTACCCCCTTCTCCTTTATCTCCCCCCCCCCAAATGCTACCTCTCGTTCATTCTCTCCTGCTAGGGTTACCACCTTTTTTGGAAAAAAATATCCTTCCTGTATATTTAGATGTTTTCCCTATTAATAACATTGGGGTCAAGCATAATTTTTTTACAGGTCAGGCCAGTAAAATACCGGCCAGGTGGCAACCCTATCTCCTGCACACTCCCCCACATTCTCCTCAGTGTTATCTCTTCCTCATTGCCATTACAGTGCAGTATACGGTCAGTAATTTACGTACGTCGCACAGGTCGTTGGGCACAGACTTCAGCTCCAGATCTTGTCTCTGCTGGTACTGCTTCAGTTGGTTTAATGATGGTTTAAATTGTGCCACACCAACAGTTTTGCAGGCCCACTCATCCACCAGCTTGTGGAGATCATCCGTGAACGTTCCCTTCTTGTTGTTATTGCTGTTGTTGGCCTGCGGTTGGATTGGTTGTGCGTTGAGTGGTGGCATTGCTGAGGCCTCGGGGGCAGTTGCAAGGCTACTAGTTGAAGATCCTACACAATAACAGAAAAACATCTTTAGATCTAACAGACACCATGTACTGACATCAGTCGCCTGCTTTTCCTTTGTTCCTTTTCAACTGTATTCTCATTCCAGCGACATCTTCTAAAAAAGATTCCTGTAACGGTTGTGCTTAATCTGCTCAGACTCCCCGCACCTCTCTATTTAGCCAAAAACAGAATTGCACAGACACAGCCTTATACAGATCACATCCAAATATCAGATAAACCACCACAAGTCACGGCAGCTCATTGTTAATAGATTGAGGGCTAAAGAACCTTGGAATCACAGGAATGAGAATACAAGGACCTTCAAACTAAATACCAAAGCCACAATACACATTGTCCTTATGGGAAAAAGCAAGATGTTTCTGTGCACGTTTATCATGCAAAAGTCTCCCTGTGTAACATGGATATTGGTTGCTTCGTTGACCAGGTCGTTTTAAAACTGTCATCTGCTGATGCACCAAGTCTTCTTCTGTTCAATTCCATAAACTGAAAGGAAACCATGAACCACGGAGTTACTACAGAGAAAGCCGACCCTTCAGCTGGAAGGGGGCCCATGAGTTTAGAGGTCCCAGTAAGACCATAAATGAATGAGTAATTTCAATATAACCAGCAGAATAGGCCAATTTACCAAACCTTTTTACCAAAGCTTTTCATAGTGTAGTACACATACTCTCTGGAAAGCAAAAGGAACTTCAAATCCCAGAATCCAGTACTTCACAATGGAACAAGGTGAAGGTGGGGAAATGATCCCTGCGAGCGCAGTCAAACTATCATGGTTTCTTTTCATTTTGAGGAATCAGTTTTAAAAAAAGCATCTATTATACAAAACCCCAAATGAATGAACTCATGTCAAAAATGGGGGTATATTTGTCCTTTAAGCTGGGTGTTCAAGAGCAGATATTGTTTGCGGACATGGCCACCCCATACCAAGCTAGCAGCATATTGGCCTATGTATAGTGCCAAAAATAACAACAAAATCAGGGAAAGATTTGCTCATTGAATCCTTTCATCCAAAAAGCAGATCCTCCCACGAATGGCCACCTTAGAGTAAGTTACAGCAGAGTATGGAGACTTTTACAGGTAGCCGGAAGCCTTTCACATAATAGCAGCCACTAGTTTAGCCAATGGTTCCTTTAAACTCCAGATAAATAAATTCAAAAACTATTATTAACACATGACAAAGCCAAACCCCAAACACACAGAAACCACATAACATGCAAATACCCAAAGAGCGTTTACAGGTGTGCATGTGTTAATTACTACACAGGTACCTGCCAAATACCCAATATCAGCAGCTAATGAACATTTCAGTGCAGAGTGTCATGCTATGCAGAGAAGAAGTACGGTTAAACAAGCAGAAAGACCAAAGCAAGACAGGATAGTTACTACTACTGTGATCTTTGCCTAGGCACAGGCGTTTCAGGGTGGACCCTGCAAGGCAAAATAACACAAGATAAAGACAATTAGGCGAGAAGATATACAGGCACCAATCAGAGAAGTCACTGAGCGGGCAAAGGAGAGCGGGCAAGGGAGAGCGGGCAAGAGAGAGCGGGCAAGGGAGAGCGCCTACAAACAGACATCCAGGAAAAATGCAAAAAGGACAAAAATAAAACTGAAATAAAAACAAAGAAGCCAGAATTGTTGCAGCCACTTTGTGAGTATGTGTGCAGGGGGCCAAGAGCCAGATCTGACCTCTCATTTCATCAAGGACCAGTGAACATGGGCTCAGTTCCTGCTGAGATCTTACAGGAATGCTCTTTATATCTGGACTGGGCGCTAACATAGTAAGTGAAGTTGAAAAAAGACACACGTCCATCAAGTTGAACCTTAAGTCTATATATAACCTGCCTAACTGCCAGTTGATCCAGAGGAAGAGGAAAAACCCATCTGAAGTCTCTTCAATTTGCCTCCGAGGGGAAAAATTCCTTCCTGACTCCAAGATGCAATGGGACCAGTCCCTGGATCAACTTGTACTATGAGCTATCTCCCATATCCCTGTATTCCCTCACTTGCTAAACACATCCAACCCCTTCTTATACCTTAATTGTATCAGATCGCTTTAAGAAGAGTTATTTATTTTTTTTTTTTTTTTAAGAGTCTACTTTTCGCTTTCTTTTTAACGGATGGAGGAGCAGAAATGTAGGTTATATGAAGAGTCTGGCGCAGGGAAAACTCCCGAAACACTAATGAGAGTCACTGATGGAAAGAGGAACCTTTGAAGCATCGAGAGATGACACTTTTGACATCAGAATTTCACTGGTTTCTACTGTTAAAAGGCAAGTTTCCAGCTGATGCGACCAAGTTAACCATAAAAAGAATTATTTTTGGATATAGAAACTCAAGCACTAACCTAGAGATGGTTTGAATTCCATCCAAAGTGCTGGAGTGTGAGGTGAAGCCTATTCCCACACTTATATGGGGTACAGCTTGAATAAAAAACAATATTAGGGAGACTACGGCTTCCTATACCCCAGCATGAGAGTAAGGATGCCAGAGCAATGCCCTTACTTCTACAAATGCAATGAACAGGGGTGTAGCAGCCAAATGTGCACCAAGGAGCCAAAATAAACAAATGGCTTCAATTCAATAAATGAATCAATGATTTTTTACTGGACACTTAGGGGGTTATTTATTAACGTTCGAATGCCAAAAACTTGAAAAATTAAAGTTTTTTTACTATAAAATCAGAATTTGTAGTGAAAAAAAAAAACACTCAAATTTTTCATGATTTATTATACCCTGAAAAAGTCAGAATCCGAAAATCTCGTATCTCAGACCTGCCGAGGTTATATACAAGTCAATGGGAGAAGTCCCGAAGATATCCTGAACTGCGGTGGGTTTCGTGCAAAAAAAAAAAAACGAAGATTTCGTGGTTTTTGGGCGCTACATTTTAGACGAAAAGTTCAGTTGGAGAACTAAGATGGAGGTGCTAAGTTTCTCTGGTCACAAGAGCTTCTGAACTTGTACAGTGGCCTTCTATATAAGGTACATTATTATAGTTAGTTGCCCTTTACTGCCCAGCAAGTCCTTGGCTGTATATAAAGATTGCTTGCTAGAACTTTCACACAAGCTTTAGGTACCAACAAGTCGGAAGTTATGCCAAAAAGCATTCTGATGGCCAAAAATAATGTTAAAACAGCAAAAGAAAAGGTCTGTCTGGTATCCAACCTGTGCCTGCAACTTGTCAAGAAAGTCTTTAGAGCCTGTGTATTATGAGCCTGGTCCCAGCTATACAGGACTGTGCAGAATGAGGGTTTGGTCCTTACAGGGGTGGTTCACCTTTATGTATGTTATAGAATATTCTAAGCAACTTTTCAATTGGTCTTCATGCGGGTCACTGAGCCCGTCTAAAAAAACAAATGCTCTGTAAGGCTACAAAATGTATTTTTATTAGGGATTCACCGAATCCACTATTTGGGATTCGGCCAAATACCGAATCGAATCCTAATTTGCATATGTAAATTAGGGCAGAAAAGGAAAAAATGTGATGAAAAGTCACGCGATTTTCCCTACCCACCCCTAATTTACATATGCAAATTAGGATTTGGATTTGGTTCGGCCAGGCACAAGGATTCGGCCGAATCCGAATCCTGCTGAAAAAGGCCTAATCCTGGCCGAATCCTGGATTCGGAGCATCCCTAATTTTTATTGCTACTTTTTATTATTAATCTTTCTATTGAGGCCTCTCATATTCATATTCCAGTCTCTTATTCAATTCAATGCATGGTTGCTATGCATGAAATTACAAACTGGAGAGCTGTTGAATAAAAAGCTAAATAAGTCAAAAAACACAAAAAATAGAAAATGAAAACCAATTGCAAATTGTCTCAGAATATCCCTCTCTACATCATACTAACAGTTAATTTAAAGGTAAACAACCTCTCTAAAGCAGAAGATCCTGGGACCTCCAGACTGGCACTTTGTACAACTCAAGCACATATGAATATGGATAAATTGGAGGGGCCGGGGTTTGGCGCAGGTTGGGTACCGGCAGTAGCAGCAGGAAAGCAAAATAAAATTGAAATTAGTTCTGAGAGGGGAGAGAGATGAGGTGGAATAAATACAAAAGAACAAATACAAACAGATGGACAGAGACACGGGTCCACTGAGGAATCGGGTACGAGGTTTGCTACTAGATTTATAGGTGACTCTCTCAGACGTTTGATGGTAAACCGTCCAGCCTGCAAATGAATAGGGAGGAGAGAAGAAGGGGGAGAAGAGAGAGACTTGTGAAGAAGAGATAGCGGAGATCGGATGTGCTACAGCTGCAAAGTCTAACCTGCAGGCCCCCCTTAAACTGCAGCTCCCTGATCTCAGGGGAAATCTGGGAGTTGTAGTTGAGCAAGAGACCAACATGTCTGTCCTACATCAATAAATCAGCTACATGTCAGCAAATCATCTGAACAAATAAAGCCTGGAACTTGGAAAGTATGGAACTACCATGGAATTGATTAAAGTCTTATAGAGTCTATAGAAAGCGAAAGGTTTCTACCGGAGCCTTCAATTCACATCCAATAATACAGAGACTCCCTTTAGCACAACTGACAAGATGTGTGAAAGGGGAACTGAACCCTCACCCTGCTATTAGTGTATATAAATCCAGGGCCCTGCAGAAATGCAACAATGGGGTTGGTTGGGTTATGTCCTTGGGATGTTGCACTGGCAGTGGCCAGGAGTCTGTGCCCTGGAAACCAGTGATATCTAACGTGACCAAGCCAAAGATGGCACCCGCCAACTCAGCTGCACTTAGAGAGGAGTCATGGGTGGGGTGGCAGTGATGAGGGTGGGGAGGGGATATGAGGCAATGTCTATGGAGGGGGGGTTTGTTTAACTCCTCTTGTTAAATGCCAGCATGGGTGCAATTCCACAGTGATTTATAACAGAGGGTGAGGTTTAGTTCTCCTTTGTTCTCATTCTCAATAAGAGAAGCCAGTTGGCAGAACTACCTTTAACTCTTTATAGAACTTTGTTTATTTTCATGATAGTCCCCACTTTCATGCAGAAGGATTGACATTGCTTCCAAATCTGCCCAGGTTGGAACCTACTAGGAGTGTCTGCTGCCCCTTGTGGTAACTAAAGGTATAGCAGGCTTGGCAGACTGCACCCACACAGACTTACGAATGATATGGAGAGGGTGAATGATTATTTACACCGTATCTGGAGACCGTATCAAAGCAAAGCGTCGTGCACTAGGAAGGCATTACAACGCCTGGCGCAGCATTCGCATACTCTACGGGGCAAAATGGCAGCACGGGTGCAATTCCATTCCCATCACCTTGGCTTGAACTGCTCTGCACATCGACGCCGTCCCGGATGACCCCACAACAGATATTATCAGACGACATGGTGACTTGGACAGAGCAAGGCTGCTGCGTCTGTACGGCATGGCTTGGCGAGGTTCCTGCAGCGCAGTCTGCGTGAGGCTTTGCAGGATCCTTAACAGGGGAGCCATTGCATTCTGGGGAAATGCGACCTGCAACAGAGACTTTCACATGAACAGAGTCTTGTCACTGATATCTCTTCCCCATGAATATAAACTCTTATATCCAACATATTTATCTGTTCTCAACAGACTCCAAACCCTCGGCCATCAACCTATGTTGGTCCCACAATACCAAGATATCAGGAATATAATCTCAAGGCAATATTCAGCCTTTTGCTTTGAGTTAATCCAAAGGAGAGGCTCTGATGCTTTCCGACTCTGGGAGGGCAATTGGGCCACCCCCCAGATCAGCATCAATGCACGGTTTGATAGAAACTCAACGGATAGTAAATAAAGTGGCATGAAACCTACTTGGACTGTTTGTTGAATTCTTTAATTGCTGCACCAGCGGATTGAGCAGTTTGCCAGTTTTCAGCTTATGTTTGCTGATCCTCCTCCGGCGGCCGCTAGGGGGTGCCGCATGCAGGAACCCCACATTGGGAGGCAGAGGCTTCCCCAGCCTGAGGTATAAGGACTCAATCTCCTTCTTCTGCTGCACTTGCAGTTCAGTTATTTCTTTCATGTGCCTGGAGGGGCGACAGAGAAATGAGAACCTGTTCATACTGTTCAGTAAGTACAGAATGGGGCAGCCCAAATACATGCAACTGCACTGCTCAATGGGGGCAGATTTTCTTTGCATCGGTAAATACAAGTGACAAAATCACATGGGCATTGGTATAATGAAGGACCAGTAACAGCAAAATTCTACACACGCTCTTTGAGGGCCCTGTTTTTTATTGCACATGATTTCTGCTTTCTTAATCTGTCAAAGAGTGGCGCCCCCTGTTGCCCAGAGGTTTTGCTACATAAACTACCCCAAAATGGACACATCGGAATTATAACCCTTCCTTCTTACTTTTCCCGGAGGCTCTGGAGTTCCTTCTTCATGTCGGCATCTTCAAACTCGGAGTCATTGTCACTGCTCATGTAGGAGGACTGCGAATGGAAAGAAGTCACGTTTATTGAAGGGATTTTCATGACTTGGCCATTAGGAGAGTCAGGGCTTTGGGTACTGGCCTTTCCAGAGCGATGCAAGAAAGCAGCAGCCTTCTTCATGAAATCGTTGGTGCCCCCTTTGCTTGGGGTGGATGGCTGAGCATCTTTGAATTTGGAGTGAGGGGCATCGTCTCCAGAATCGCTAGAAACATGGCCACAGAACAGAGAGTTGATGGGGGATGAGGTGTGAGCTCTAGGGACAGAGGGCTTGGCTGGTTGTGGTGGAGCTTGGTCCAGGTAGACATCAGGTGGGGCTGAAAATCTCATGTAATTTGGAGAGGTCATTGTGACGTCATCTTCTGTACTTATAACTGAGAACCTGCCAATGGTTTTGGAGGACTTGTCAGGAGTCTCTCTCTTGTTGGGAGAAGAATCAGAAGCAGTTTCTTTCAGAATCTTCTGGGTGCCAGAATCCCTCCTCTGGGAATGGTTTGGTGGTGAAGCCTGAATCTGAAACAAAACTGTTGGAATAAGTGCATGCAGGTTAAATTGTCCATAGTGTGCATTTGTGATAGGGTGTAAGGGCTGAAGGGAATGTGATAGGGACCTTAGATTGTAAGCTCACTGGAGCAGGGATTGATGCGAATGTCATAGTGACCTTAGATTGTAAGCTCCACTGGGGCAGGGACTGATGGGAATGTCATAGTGACCTTAGATTGTAAGCTCACTGGGGCAGGAAATCACAGTTATTTTATGTTGTTGGAAGCCTTAGTGCAACGTAATGCTGGGGAATCGCTGGGAGACACAGTGCTATTATGTTCTGGGGGGGGGTAGGTCACCATGTCACACGCAGAAGTAGTTTAATAAGTATTTTTTAAATAACAAAGTAGTAAAATAAATATTCATTTGTACTAAAAAAAACAAATATGGCAACTTTCCTCATCTGAATAACAAATGTTACAGTGGCTTCTCGCAAACAGGGTGGGGCAGGAATTTTGGAAGCACATACGGACCCCTCTGCTACACCAAATACGAGGTCATCCCAATGGGCTGGGATTAGCCGCTGATATGCACAGAGAATAATTGTACGAAAACCCACATTTGCTTTGCCCTGTATACACCAACACATCCATAAGCAGAAACATTCTCTCCCTGCCAGACACCAATTTACCTCTCCGGTGGGAAGAGATTTTAGGTGGGATTTCCTTTGCATGGTTACCTCCACTAATTGGCCCTTAAAGAGCATAGCGAAACTCGCTGTCTCAACCAACCCTCCCTCCCAGTGATTTCCTTCGAGACCCATCCAGGGAGAATGAGATTACTGCGCCAATTTGTCAGGTGAACGCTTTAGCGCTGCTCGTATGGATAATTGTCTTGATTCATACAAATTCAGGAACAGACATAATCACCAAACAATAGAACTGGGTGCTCCCGTTTGTTACGGACGCCATCATTTGCAGCTGAAAACAATGTTCCGCAGCAAACGAATAAGGGACGTGTGTTAGTGATATGTGAGGCAAGAAAGACTCGATGCGCACCCGACCTGAACACGCCTTCCCCCTCTATTTATAGACCCGCTCCGACCCGCCATTGATGTCACAAAAGGGGCTGACGTTCGCCTATAAAACAGGAAGAAGGAAGTGTAAGGTCTGGGTGGGGAGAGTAGGCAGAAGAGCTCAACCCAAACCCGCAAATGGTGTGCAGAGGTTGGCCTGAACCCACCAGACCCTCGGGTATCAGGGCCCACATATAACTAACATGTGTGTGCATACATGGGGCGTTTTTTAAAGAAATTATAAATTATTAGTTCTCCTTTAGGGAAATTTCATAAATGAATGTAATATATGGTAAAATGTGCATGGCATTTGTACCCACACATGGAAGTGGTTGCAGGTACTTACCTTGTGGTTTGGCAAATCATATGCACTTGTCTCAGTGACAATCTCACCGAGTTCCGTTGCTTTCTCTTGGGATGCAGAGATGGACTGGGAGAGGTTTCTGGATTCAGCAACTGCCTCTCCATTGCCTGGCTGCCCATAAAGTCCCTCTGCTCCACTTTCTGTTCCAGAACAGTTGTCTGGCGTTCCGGCAGGAACATTGGCAGGGGCATATTCCTGGTACAACAGAGTGCGAAGCTTTTCATCTAAGCATTTAATAGTGTCATCCGCAAACTCTACCCTTGGGGGGCCTTCCCCGTCTGACTCAGTAATACTAGGCTGTTGGCAAGATGAGCTACCAACTGGCATAACCAGGGACTGAGTGGCAGCTGGCACTGGTATCAGTGGTGTAGAAATATCAGAATCAGGGTGTGGCTGGCATTCCTGAGAAGCCAAGGAACTGGGCATGGGGGCCTCTGGTTTTATGGAGTTTACAACAGGGGAACCAATACTGGATCCATACAATGAATTCTGCTCTAGGAGTAGATCTAGAGTTTGTTTTTGATGAGTGGCTCCTCTGTCTTGGTTGGAGAAGGAAAGGACTGCTTGTGCCGGTTCGGTTGGATTTACGGTGCTAGATGCTGGGTCAAAAGATGGAGAACTGGGTTTCTGTTCGGACTCCATCCTCTCACAGACCTCCGCTCTGGCAGCCTCATGAATAAGAGAGGCTGCAGTAGAGTCCATTAGAGGCTGTGTAACTGCAGGAGGGCTGAAATGTCTCTGTTCTTCTTGGAGGAAAGAGAGAGACTCAGGAAGGGCAGAAACTGATAGTTCTGTCTGGGTTTGAAGATCCGAGGAGGATATTGTAGATGAAGATTGTGTCCTTGAGGCAGGAATGGCACTGGCGTTGTCACACAATACGTTCTGCGTCACAGAAAGATCCGACTTATCCGCATTTATGGCAAATACTGAATCCTCACAGACTGTCGGATCTGTATGAGAGGAACAATGTCTTCGTCAAACATCACATAAAGAACATATACATGGGGCATTTCAGTCTGTCTGAACTAAATACACAGAGTTGGGTTAGAAGTGATACGACAATCACATGGCTGACCAACTGCCCACAACAATCACAGAAGCAAAAGAAGGTAGCGATGTGGGTAGGGTTGCCACCCGGCCGGTATTTTACCGGCCTAGCCGGTAAAAAGGAGCCCTCGGCCTGCCCCCAATCCCCTGGTACTTACCTTTTCTTTGGCCTCGTCTAGCGTCCGTGGTGTCTGTGGTGTGGCCCCGCCCCTTTTGACATCACGGCCCACCCCTTTGTGTCCCCGCCCCCCAGCAGCCGGTGGCAACCCTAGATGTGGGGAACATAAGCAGCATCTGAAATATATTTGGCACCAGAGAGCCACATATGGAACGGCACAGTGTAAATCCAATGGGCATTTCCACATATCCACGTGGTACCAATAAACCAGGGATAACCCAATACATGTTAATAATAACAACACTACTCCTTAAAGGAGAATTCCCTTGGAGTATAACATTACCTTTAATATCCGTTGGCTTCTGGATATTTAAGGGAGTTAGGACCATTTCTGGCAGTGAGGAACCGACAGTTTCCGCCACTGGACATATAATAAACCATCTCTTCCCAGTATGTAAAACTGAATCGGGAAACAAAAATATGCATTACACAACAAATAAATAAAAAAAAGTCTTTTTTTTTACAAACTCTCCAAAAAATTCCTACCATTTTGTTGATAAACCGGAGTGTTCATTTGACTCTGGGCATTTTCCTTTAAAAACAAAAAGAACTGGGTAATTAGGGTCATGGGTCTGACTCTGTTCGAGGTCAGATGTAAAACAGATCAGTGGCTTTGAAAAGAAAACTGAATTTCTTGGTTCTGCTGTGGTTTATCCAAGTTCCACTCAAAGTAGACCTCAGATTTATACATAATTACTGACCCCCAATCTACTGGAAGTAAGGATATTATATAGAGCTTAAGGCACTGCAATAGCAAGAGAGCCTAATAGATTGAAATAGGGGGGCTAAAGCAAACCAAAACTTGACAAAGCCCCCACACTATACACTAGATAACCCACCTTTAAAATGTATCATCTCAAATGTATTAAAGGACATTTTGCACCCCAGATCCCCAAGTCCCCCCCTTTAACCACAGAGTCTACTTATTCTGCCCCCGTGACTCTCTTTATTCCCTCAGTTGAGAATTTGAAGGCCCCTTCTTCATACACATGAGGGAACCACGTAGAACCAGGGCAATACGGTGGGCGCCACAGGCACCGACTTCCTAAACACGAGACAATGATTGGTCGTTGCAACGTCCCTTTCCCAAAGCCACATCCCATAAATAGAAATGCCTACTCTACCTCCCTTGTCTCTCTCCCATGAGAATCCACTTTGTGAGGACTCGCCGCTTGGTCCGAGCTTCTCTCCCCCTCTGTATCTTCACTCAACATGTCTTCTGCCTTGTCTATAACATCCTTCATTTGCTCAATAAAGATCTCCTTCTCCATCTGCAGAATAAATCCATTCTCCACCTGCAATAAGGAACCAGCCGTCACCACAAGGGGGCACATTCTAACAGGGTGACACATTTTTCCCCTTAACCAGTGGAACAGGAAGTTCCCATCTTACCCGGTGGAACAGGAAGTTCCCATCTTACCCGGTGGAACAGGAAGTTCCCATCTTACCCGGTGGAACAGGAAGTTCCCATCTTACCCGGTGGAACAGGAAGTTCCCATCTTACCCGGTGGAACAGGAAGTTCCCATCTTACCCGGTGGAACAGGAAGTTCCCATCTTACCCGGTGGAACAGGAAGTTCCCATCTTACCCGGTGGAACAGGAAGTTCCCATCTTACCCAGTGGAACAGGAAGTTCCCATCTTACCCAGTGGAACAGGAAGTTCCCATCTTACCCAGTGGAACAAGAAATTCATATCCCCAAGCAGGAAAAAAATGACTTCAGAATTAGAGTTTACCTTAAGCAAAACCCCTCTCAGTCTCTTATATTGTCATTATACACTTTATCTCACCAATCACCAGATAATAGGTTATTTATTATTTACTGCTAAACTTGGTCCCTCTGTATAATTTCTGCCCATTTGCTCTGCACCCCAGAATCAATGGCCTATAACCACAATAAAAAATTCTCTTTGCACCCACCATGTATGTGGCAATCTCATCTGGTGCATCGCCATCCAAGTCAAATTTGAATGTTACCATTTTATGGTTGTGTGTCTCCAGCTGGCATTCCACCATCTTGTCACCCGTATTACTGACCTGCAACACAAAATACCAACTTACAGTAGCAAAACAACCCAGATAGACAGCACATGGCACAGCCAAGGGGAGGAGCACAAGGAAGGAACATGGCACAGAAAAGGGGAGGAGCCCACATTGACAGCACATGGTACATCCAAGGGGAGGAGCCCATAGACTGAGCAACAGGACAATAGTGGAGACAACCTAAAGAAAACTCTAGAGGGGCAACACAGCCAAAGACAGACATGGTACTTGCATTAAGAATAGTCAATTTGGGTTTATTGGCCTTCTCTTGGCGGGAGCGAGTCCGGGAAGACCTCCTGTGATGCTTTTTGGTTGGTTTTCCATGAACACCTTCTCCGCCATCACTCATCTCCCTACCAGACGCAGCGTCTGAACCTGCATAGCTATTAAAGGAAAAGTGCACCATTATCACCTAAATCTTTCCGTACCTTTAATGTGAAATGAACAATATATATTATTAGATTAACAAGGAGGTCTCTACATTAGTGTGATGCCATTATGTCTCTGTTCCACACTAGCCTGTGTGGAAATTCAGTGGCCTAAAACTATTACTGCATGAAAACCAAAATCAGACTGGGTCTCATGTGACGGTCTCAGTTTCCTTTAAACTGAGAGTGTATTTCCTGGTACTCGTGGGACTGTCTCTACTTCCTTTGCACTGGGGAGTGTATTTCCTGGTACTCATGTGACTGTCTCTACTTCCTTTGCATGGGGGAGTGTATTTCCTGGTACTCGTGTAACTGTCTCTACTTCCTTTGCATGGGGAGTGTATTTCCTGGTACTCGTGTGACTGTCTCTACTTCCTTTGCACGGGGGAGTGTATTTACTGATACTCATGTGACTTTCTCTACTTCCTTTGCATGGGGAGTGTATTTCCTGGTACTCGTATGACTGTCTCTACTTCCTTTGCACGGGGGAGTGTATTTACTGATACTCATGTGACTTTCTCTACTTCCTTTGCATGGGGAGTGTATTTCCTGGTACTCGTATGACTGTCTCTACTTCCTTTGCATGGGGGAGTGTATTTCCTGGTACTCATGTGACTGTCTCTACTTCCTTTGCACTGGGGAGTGTATTTCCTGGTATTTATGTGACTGTCTCTACTTCCTTTGCACTGGGGAGTGTATTTCCTGGTATTTATGTGACTGTCTCTACTTCCTTTGCACTGGGGAGTGTATTTCCTGGTATTTATGTGACTGTCTCTACTTCCTTTGCACTGGGGAGTGTATTTCCTGGTATTTATGTGACTGTCTCTACTTCCTTTGCACTGGGGAGTGTATTTCCTGGTATTTATGTGACTGTCTCTACTTCCTTTGCACTGGGGAGTGTATTTCCTGGTATTTATGTGACTGTCTACTTGTAACTGTCAATATTTATATTGTAAGTTGCTCTAGGGCAGGGACTATAGATATACACTGGGCATCAGAATTAAACATAACTGGATGAAAAACTCCTTATCTGGGGGGCACATTTACTTTTTGTGACATATAAACGCAGCACTTAACCTTATTAAAAAATGAAATAGGATGAGAAAAATGGGTTAAACTATAATAAATACAAATCACTTACTTATCAGAGCTTTGTGTCAGACTCACTGGATTCTCCAGCACATGCGGCTCCTTCAAAAAGAAATCATTAAAGAAAGGTCTGATTTACATTCTGTTCAGAAGAATCAAACGGATGAGCTCCACTGGCAGTTGTACAACCAAAGGGCCACATGATGTGCCAAACAGATACAATAATCCTTTAGAGCAGCGGCCCCAACTGTTTTTGCCCCAGGGACCAGTGTAAAGCCCTAAATTTTTGCACGGATGGGGGGAGGGGCGGCAACTGCTTGCACCTCGTCAATTTCGGACTCGGCGGCCCAGTTCAGGTATGTCTGTGGCCCAGTAGTGGGCTGTGGCTAGGGTTGCCACCTGGCCGGTATTTTACCTGCCTGGCCGGTAAAAATGATGGTTGATCCTAATGTTATTAATAGGGAATAAAGATAAATATATAGGAAGGCCAGTGATCCCAATGTTATTAATAGGGAATAAAGATAAATATATAGGAAGGCCAGTGATCCCAATGTTATTAATAGGGAATAAAGATAAATATATAGGAAGGTCAGTGATCCCAATGTTATTAATAGGGAATAAAGATAAATATATAGGAAGGTCAGTGATCCCAATGTTATTAATAGGGAATAAAGATAAATATATAGGAAGGTCAGTGATCCCAATGTTATTAATAGGGAATAAAGATAAATATATAGGAAGGCCAGTGATCCCAATGTTATTAATAGGGAATAAAGATAAATATATAGGAAGGCCAGTGATCCCAATGTTATTAATAGGGAATAAAGATAAATATATAGGAAGGTCAGTGATCCCAATGTTATTAATAGGGAATAAAGATAAATATATAGGAAGGTCAGTGATCCCAATGTTATTAATAGGGAATAAAGATAAATATATAGGAAGGTCAGTGATCCCAATGTTATTAATAGGGAATAAAGATAAATATATAGGAAGGTCAGTGATCCCAATGTTATTAATAGGGAATAAAGATAAATATATAGGAAGGCCGGTATTTTTTCCCCAGAAATGGTGGCAACCCTAGCTGCTGCAGCGGCGGCTGTTGGGGACCCCTACTTTAGAAAGCAGGGCCCTAGGATTCTATTTTTTGTTCTGTAATCCGTTACATTTAATCTATTGCAAATATTAAACTAACAAGGGTTACAGGCCAACCATGGAATTGAATGAAGCTATTATCCCACTGTTACTATAGACACCATCTCTCCCTACTATACCTGCTATCCCACAGTCACACTCCCTTCCCAGAGACTATTATCCACTGTTACTATAGACACCATCTCTCCCTACTATACCTGCTATCCCACAGTCACACTCCCTTCCCTTATCCACTGTTACTATAGGTAGTATAGGTTTACAGTTATGCCATTAAATAGAAATCCACAATGTTTGTGTAGTTCTCATGCATCAAGGTCATGGTATATCTGTAGAAATAAGTCAAATCAAGGGAAAAAATTCAAATTAAAAACAAAGCAAGTCCAGTTGTTTTGCCTTATTTCTAAAGATAGAAATGCATAATGCATTTGATTACAATATATATGTCTCAATATACATATGAGTGGATGTGGTGTAGTTGGGAATGAAGAGGAATATATAGGAAGGTACCTCTACACTTATCTCCCCAGGCCGGAGGGTTTGGTAGAGAGTTTGGCTCTCATAGACTGGCGGCTGTGGGGTTTCGGGGTGATGACCCTCAGTCTGAATAGATTTGCTCTGGTGATTCAGTGGAGCGGCTACATCTGTGTGTTTGTAGGTTGCAGGGTTGATGTGTTCCAGAGGGGGCTGCAGAGGGGCAATTTCAGCTGGAAACTGCACTGGTGGAGACATCACTGCAGAAGGTCCCACTGGCATAAACCCCATGGCAGTTCCCACATCCAGAGGATGTTGGGGGAAACCAACAGCCTGTTTGACACATGAAGGGATTTCAATATTCTAAATACACAAAGTTGTAACAGACACGACTCACACACAAAATAGCAGAGAGAAGAGGCAAAGGCCGAGTTGTTACTGAAGCACCACATGAACGGACGCCAGAGAGTCAGAGATACAAATTGCCGGGGGGGGGGGGGGAGGATACGAGATGAAAAGAGAGAGGGGGGTATAATAATGGGAGCACCCCTATAAATGGTACATTTCTTGAAACACACAGGTTATCAAGGAATGACAAAATATGAATGTGTAGATCATATTACATTTATTCATAGCAATATGGAGTTTGGGGAAGAAATGGCAGGGGATGAAAGGAAAGGAAGGGGTTAAACCTGAACCTCATCATTCAGGGTTCACAAGTACAGTCAGTCTAAATAGAAACTACCTAAATAGTGCTGATTTTCCCTTTAAACAGAGGGCTCCCTGTAATTGCTGTTTTTCTGAATGATAGAAGTTATGTATAAGCGGGAGCTGCCATAATGTTTTCCTTGGACAGTACAGAATGAGAGTATAGCTTATTGTGTGCAGGTAACAAGATACTAGACTGGCAGCACAGCTATTCCCTCTCCGTGTGCACTATGGCTGCTGAGATTCATGATGTCTAAATTATTATACGGAGGAACATGATCATGAGTTTATTTATAAAGTGCCATAAACAGAGCCCTGTATAATAAAGACACAGACCCAGCTCAATGCAAAACTGTGGAGCCCCCTGGCCAAACAACAAACATAGTTAATTGTGTAAGTAAAAAGTAGCAGTTAATGCGCAGTTATAGTTTTTTCCCATAAAATTGGTGCAAAACTTTTGGTCCTGTGAGAAACACTGACCCTAATTACTCCATTAGGTCTTAATAGCTACTGGGAGGTGTAATCTGCTCAATAAAATGTCTGACCTCAAACTTTGGGCTGTCACTGGGCAACCAATGGGCTCTTCTGATTGGATGAGTGAGGACAGTGAAGCCAATTGAAAACAACCCCAACCTTGTCAGTCTCCCCTCATAATTTAACTCTTCCCTCCCTCTAACCAGTTTAGTTGCACTTAAGGTGGCCATACACGGATAGATCCGCTCGTTTGGCGATGTCGCCAAATGAGCGGATCTCCCTCCGATATGCCCACCTTGAGGTGGGCAATATCGGGCTGATCCGATCGTGGGCCCTAGGGCCCAACGATCGGATCCTAGCGTTCACCAAACGGGCAGTCGGATCGCGGGACCGCATCAACGAACAGATGCGGCCGCGATCCGACGGGATTTTTAATCCCATCCGATCGAGATCTGCCCGACTTTCGGCCAGATCTCGATCGGGGAAGCCCGTCGGGGGGCCCCCATACACGGCCCAATAAGCTGCCGACACGGTCTGTCGGCAGCTTTTATCGGCCCGTGTATGGCCACCTTTAGTCTCTGCACTCTCTCCAGCTCATTTATATCCCTCTTAAAGGAGAAGGAAAGGTTAAAACTAAATAAGCCTTATCAGAAAGGTCCATCTAAATATACCAGTAAACCCCCAAAGTAGTGCTGCTCTGAGTCCCCTGTTAAAAGAAACACTGCATTTCTTTCCTTCTATTGTGTACTCATGGGCTTCTGTATCAGACTTCCTGTTTTCAGCTTAAACCTCATTGCCCTGGGCAAGAGCATGCTCAGTTTGCTCCTCTCCCTTCTCTACTGTAATCTGAGCCCAGAGCAGGGAGAGACTCAGGCAGGAAGTGATGTCACACCATGTTAATACTGCAGCTCCTATTCTAAACAAACAGAGTTTCTAGAGCTTTTTACTCAGGTATAGTAAAGCATTCTACAGAATAAATATAGCATTCTAGCTTGCACTATTGCAGCTTATCTATTGGCAATAAAATGCCTCCGTAGCTTTCCTTCTCCTTTAAGGACTGGAGACCAAAACTGCCCCCCATACTCCAGATGAGGCCTCACCAGGGACCTATAAAGAGACACAATTATGTTTCATCCCTTGAGTTAATGCCCTTTTTTATACAAGACCTTTATTTGCTTTAGTAGCCACAGAATGACACTGCCCAGAATTAGACAACTTGTTATCTACAAAGACCCCAAGATCCTTCTCATTTAAGGAAACTCCCAACACATTGCCATTTAGTGTAGAACTTGCATTTATATGATTTTTGCCAAAGTGCATAACCTGCATTTATCAACATTGAACCTCATTTTCCAGTTTGCTGCCCAGTTTTCCAGTTTAGACAAATCACTGTGCAAAGTGGCAGCATCCTGCATGGAACCTATAGTTCTGCACAATTTAGTCTCATCTGCACAAATAGAAACAGTACTTTCAATGGCCACCTCCAGGTCATTAATAAACAAGTTGAAAAGCAAGGGACCTAGTACAGAGCCCTGCGGTACTCCACTAACAACACTGGTCCAATTAGAAAATGTTCCATTTACCACCACTCTTTGTAGTCTATCTTTTAGCCAGTTCTCTATCCAGGTACAAATACTATGTTCCAGGCCAACATTCCTTCATTTAACCAGTAACCTTTTGTGTGACACTGTATCAAATGCTTTAGCAAAGTCTAAGTAAATCACATCCACTGCCATCCCAGAGTCGAGGTCCCTGCTCACCTACCCATAGAAGACAATTCAATAAGTCTGGCAAGATGTTACACATAAAACCATGCTGGCACATGTAACATTGTGATTTGCACAATGTATTGTGATATCTTATTCCTTTATTACCCCTTTCAAAAGCTTTCCCACCACTGATGTCAGACTAACCGGCCTATAGTTTTGAGGCCGAGAACGGGATTCCTTTTTGCAAAATGACACCTCATTAGCAATTATTTGTGCCCTACTTTCCACAATTTCACAATTAACTCAATGTGTCAATTGGCCAGGGGGTGCCCAAACCTTTTCTTTCAACTGTGTATAGTGCCACACAAAGCAGAAAGGTACAAGTAAAAGGACGGCAGTTGTGACAGCTGGAAATGATTACCTGGTTACATGCCCCGGCCGAGGCCTGGTCGGAGGGAGGAGGAATGCTCAGATGGTGGGATTGAGGAGGTGGAGCTGTTGCTTGTTGGGAGGCAGTGTGAGAGGGAACATCACTCTGAATGATGATGGGTGGGTAGGGTGCCTGGAACGGCTGAACTTGGGGGTTCTGGGAAATGGCCTGTGGGGTGGGTAACATTTGTACACCAGTTGCTGCCATGGCCAGTAATGGAACGGTGCCCACGGGCAGATTCAGGGCTACGTTGGTCTCATATGGCACCATCAACTGGGGATTGATGGTTTGCACAGGCTGAGGTGGGGCTATAGCAGGGGTCACTGGGATACTTGCCACCACCATGCCTGGGGGCAAGTACTGACAGGGGGCAGGCATTGGGGCGATACAGAGAGCAGACAAGTCAGAGAGATTGGCCGGGAGAGTCTCAAATCCTGGGAGAGGAGTAACTGCTGAAATATGGGGGTACAGAGGAAGCTGAAAGACAATGGACAAGAACATGAATGAAAAAGTCATTGTATTGATCTGATCTCAGCGCAAGTGTGTGGCCCTGGGACTCCAGTGCTTCACTAACAGAGCCCACCCAAACACACACCATATTGGGATAAATACAGAGCCCCCCAAATACACATCATATTAATAGATACAGGGCCCCCCAAACACACACCATATTGATAGATACAGCCCCCCCCCCCCAAACACACAAGCACATGGTCACCCCAAAACCCCTTCATTCATTCCTTTGCTCTTAGGGGTCTCCATTTCATAAACAGCTCTGATATCTAATGAGCCGTCTCCATTGGCTCCTGTCTAATCCTGTTCCCTCAAACCAACCAGTAATTGACACCAGAGTCGGACTGACCTATCAGAGCGCTGCCCATTGGTCCCCAGCCATGGTTATTACCCATCAGCCCTTTGTTTCCACAGTAGGTCAATATAACAACCATTACATTAAGCCCATGTAACAGAGAGAGTCCTCTGGTGGGTCGTACGGGGCCCAGTCAAACACTTCTTAGCACCAATGAACCACAGAAGGAAGAGAGTGTAGCAAATACAAATCAACTGTAGAAAGTCTTCCCTTGTGGCTTTACCTGGGTGCTGGGAAGTGGGTGCTGATGCTGCAGGGGCACAGGAGGAATCTGGAGAGGTTTCAGTTGGGTGGGTGGCAGCTGGTACTGTGGGAAGGGGTGGGTGCTCGACGGCACGGGGCACATGGTCTGAGGTGCCAGGATTTGCTGTACGACTGGGTGCGGCTGGGTGGGTTTATGACAGAAAAAAGACAAATTCCCTATAAAGTCATACATTAACCCCCCTATGTTGTCCTACTGACAGCACAACCAATCAGAATGACTTACCTGGCTGGATAACCCCGACTGCAACTGAGCAAACTGGGCAGAAGGAAAGGTATTTGCTTGTACCACCGGCGAGTACTGGGAATTGGGGTCTTGGTAATGTTGACCAAGTGCCGGGAGGGTGCCAGTAGCAACTTGAATACCAGGCTAGAAAGGCAAAGTACAATCAGAAAAAATATGGCAGTTCCTATGTTATGAATACAAATATACAGAGAAGGAATGTTCTGGGCACACAATAACTATACCCTCATACTGTACTGTCTAAGGGAATCAATATGGCACCTCCCTCCTCCCATATGTATAAATACAAATATAGAGAGAAGGAATGTTCTGGGCACACAATAAGCTATACCCTCATACTGTACTGTCTAAGTGAATCAATATGGCACCTCCTCCTCCCATATGTATACAAATATACAGAGAAGGTACCAATATGGGTGGACCACTGTCTAAGGAATCAATATGGCATATAATCTGGCACACAATAAGCTATACCCTCATATTGTACTGTCTAAGAGAATCAATATGGCACCTCCTCCTCCCATATGTATAAATACAAATATACAGAGAAGGAATGTTCTGGGCACACAAGCTGTACCCTCATACTGTACTGTCTAAGGGAATCA
This sequence comes from Xenopus laevis, assembly GCF_017654675.1. Taxonomy (NCBI): domain Eukaryota; kingdom Metazoa; phylum Chordata; class Amphibia; order Anura; family Pipidae; genus Xenopus; species Xenopus laevis. Next base: position 153,304,563 of record NC_054377.1, on the reverse strand, counting down.
ATATGGCACCTCCTCCTCCCATATGTATAAATACAAATATACAGAGAAGGAATGTTCTGGGCACACAATAACTATACCCTCATACTGTACTGTCTAAGGGAATCAATATGGCACCTCCCTCCTCCCATATGTATAAATACAAATATAGAGAGAAGGAATGTTCTGGGCACACAATAAGCTATACCCTCATACTGTACTGTCTAAGTGAATCAATATGGCACCTCCTCCTCCCATATGTATAAATACAAATATACAGAGAAGGAATGTTCTGGGCACACAATAAGCTATACCCTCATATTGTACTGTCTAAGAGAATCAATATGGCACCTCCTCCTCCCATATGTATAAATACAAATATACAGAGAAGGAATGTTCTGGGCACACAAGCTGTACCCTCATACTGTACTGTCTAAGGGAATCAATATGGCACCTCCTCCCATATGTATAAATACAAATATACAGAGAAGGAATGTTCTGGGCACACAATAAGCTATACCCTCATACTGTACTGTCTAAGGGAATCAATATGGCACCTCCTCCTCCCATATGTATAAATACAAATATACAGAGAAGGAATGTTCTGGGCACACAATAAGCTATACCCTCATATTGTACTGTCTAAGAGAATCAATATGGCACCTCCTCCTCCCATATGTATAAATACAAATATACAGAGAAGGAATGTTCTGGGCACACAAGCTGTACCCTCATACTGTACTGTCTAAGGGAATCAATATGGCACCTCCTCCCATATGTATAAATACAAATAT